>NC_050177.1:8593345-8765845 GCF_008315115.2 Sander lucioperca
TAAAAGGTATCTGTATCGTATCGGTATCGGCGATACTGGCCCTGTATTTACTTGGTATCGGATCGATACCAAATTTTGCAGTATCGCACACCACTAATAGTAACTATTGTTTTTGTTGTTGCCATGCTTTTAGTGAAAGTTTGTGCAGACGATGAAATGTAAAATAAACAAGTAGTAAATAGCTATCCCATCTTTCTTACCAGGCCTCCAGTGTCAGGGTTGATGGTGTAGGAAGAGTTGGTGGACCTTGGGCTGTTTTTGGGCTCCTGAGGAAGCTCCTCGTTGTTGTGGTACCAGCGGTACTGAGAAGCAGGGAATCCTTCGTTCTCCAGACATCGCAGCTCGGTTGATGTTCCCACGGTGACTGCATCTGGCACACGGCAGCGTGGTACAACAGGTTTCACTGCACACAGACACAGACACACATCAATCTACTGCAACTACTGCCTGTTCTTGTTATCATTAAGCTATTGATTTTTTTTTTTATTTATTTATTTGATTAATCACTTAATGCATAAAGTCCGAATATGTCTAATAATCATTACAGGTTAGCAGAGCTTGGTGTAATGACTGAGGGATGAGGAATAGCCTGACTTTTTTGGAAATACACTTTTTTGTGTTTGCTTAGTTTTATGAAAAGCACTTTTCAAAACAAAGTGTGTCACAATAAAAGCATTACACATCAAACAAAGGATAAAGCAACGAAATAGAATTTACAAAACAGAAAGAACCTTAACAAAAAGGCAAAACATGCGTTAAAGAAATGAGGAAATATAAGTAGGTCTTGTGAAGTAAAAAATCTAATTGAATGATCTAATAGTGAGAGGTAAACTTTTACAAGCTATGGCAGCAAATACTCAGATTCCCTTCATGTTATGTAGAGCAGTGTTTCTCAAATAGGGGTACGTGTACCCCTAGGGGTACTTTGGAGGACTGCAGGGGGTACGTGAGATATTTAACAAAATGTTTAATAGTTATAAGGCTGTTGTCCAGAACATTGTTCTTCTTTATGTAGACTTTTTTTTTTTCCTACCAAAAATGTGACATTTGTGTCGCCTTCTTTGGACCTAATCTTGCCTTCCTTCCTTCTACTGTCCTGCTTTTTACAAGTTTCTAGTTTTTTTCTTCTTATGTCACTGTTTTTGAAGTTTTTGATACTATTTTGACCTATTCTTGCCTTACTTCCTTCCTTCTTTCTACCATCTTTTTCCAAGGTTTTGTCTTTTTTATAGTTTTTGTCTCCTT
The DNA here is from genome assembly GCF_008315115.2 of Sander lucioperca. NCBI lineage: Eukaryota > Metazoa > Chordata > Actinopteri > Perciformes > Percidae > Sander > Sander lucioperca. The sequence continues at coordinate 8,594,591 of NC_050177.1, forward strand.
TTCTCATTAGCATTTAAATGTTTTTCAGTTACAAGGCTGTTTAGTAAATCTATCGCTGACAGCGCTGTACTGTTCCTGTTTATATACACTTTTTTTTCTACCGAAAATGATTAGCGCTGGTCAGGGGGTACTTGGCTTAAAGAAACAATTCAAAAGGGGTACATTATTGAAAAAAGTTTGAGAACCACTGCTGTAGAGCTCTGGGAACATCCAGTAGACACTGGTTAGCCGACTTTAAGTTACTGACAACGGACACAACAATACAGAAATACACTCAAGTTATACTCAGGACCTTCATCGCGCAGAGTCATAGATAACGGGGGGAAATTTAGTCTGGTCAACATCACAGTGACAACATGACTCGTCGGAAGTCACTGCACCAGGGCCAGAAACATGGGCGATTTTAGACCCTAGATCAATTTTTGTGCTTCAAGTTAGAGTTTGCGAAGTTGTCTGTTAGTGACACAGGACAAACAATTACAGGTTCAAAGGGCTTGAAACAGGTTTAATATCCTGTGTGTCTGTCGCCGATGCTATGCACCTGTAACCCAGTCAAGGAAAGGGTTAACAGAAATGTAGTGTCGGCCAATCGGAGGTGGTTGCGCCAGACTCCCGCCTTTGGCTGAGGCTCTAGCTGATCTGTCAGAGGGAGAGCAGGAGTGCTGTTTTAAAGTTTAACGTTGGTAGTCCCCAGAGAAGAAGTTGGTCATTTCATGGCGCAGATTGAAACACATTGAAACGTAAGCAACTAAAATTGCTGAATGTTAGAACTTAGACTACCCCTGGCTAATTAAAAAAAAAAACTTAAGAGAAAAAACTTTAAGATGCTTCTTCAGGTTGGAGGTGGAGTAATTTGGATGCTGAAAGGAGGTTGGTTGCTGGCAAGCAGAGGTTGCACTGCACAGTTATATTTCATTCTCCCTTCTCCTTCTTTAATGTGAAATTCTGTTTGAATTTCCAAGATAGAAACACATTCCTGCCCTGGCTCTGTTGTGCCGGTTCCGGCTCCATCTCTACCTCTATCAGTGATCATGCAAATAGCTCATTTTTTCATTTTCATATTGGGACTTCTGGGAAATGCATGGAGTTGCGAGAGTGAATAAACTCGTGAAACAGAGAAGTATCGTCATGTAATCCATTGATTTCAACAATGTAACAATGTAACTCTGTAACTCTGTAATTCTAAATACCAACTATTTAAATTGTAACTGTAACGAAATACAGTTACTCATAATTTGTATTCTGAATACGTAACGCCGGTACATGTATTCCGTTACTCCCCAACATTGTTCAGTAGCTAACACTGGGTTAACACTTTTGCAAGGCACTGTATCCGTGTCACATTCTCATTAGGGGCTGAGCCCCACCTAAAGGTCTGATCCTAGAATCGCCCCTGCCCAGAAATAGTCTGGCACATAACTCCTTGTAAAATAGCAAATTCATGTTTTCACTTTTTCGGTGTTGGCACGTATTAAACAAACACAATATATAAGTTAATTAGTGAGCTTTACAGGTGCTGGTAGCCAGATGTTGCTGTTGGACAGAGTCAGGCTAGCTGTTATCACCTGCTTTCATCCTTTATGCTAAGCTATGCTAATCCGCTGTTGGCTATAGCTTAAAATTGAAGGGACAGGTATAATATTGGTGTTGATTTTTTTCCTCTAAGTCTTGGCAAGAAAGTAAATAATCTGTCAAAGTATTTGTTTAATATAAATATACAATTAATTGACAATCCTTAATATAAAAAGTGAAGTGCACTACGACTTTCTCTTTATCTGTTAACCCACAAGAATGTAAAATGTAGATGTGCTATAAGTCTTCACTAATAGGCCAGTCAGTGATGTGGTACGTGCTCACCATACCTCTTACTGCGAGGCTAATAAGTATCTCATCAAAGTCCCTTTGATCGTCGATGGCGGCCACCTCGCAGCGGTACTCTGCTGTGTCGGCCCGGGTGGCGTTAAGGATCAGGATGTTGGCTGGCTCTCTGAGCTGAGCTCTCTGCTCCAAGTCCCCTTTTAAGAGAGGGAAGAAAAAAAAAAAACTTTACAATTGCTCATTCACATACACAGCGTGCCTTCACAGTTCACAGAAAAACAGAATTCAATGCCAAGTTCTTTCAAGGTACCATTCATTCAGCTAAGCTTTCAGTCCTGAGACATTACTTTGAAATGATGCGGTCTGCGGGTTAATGGAGTTTTTTTTTTTTTAAAAAAGAGATTTTTGCAAGCGGTTTACCTGCTATCCTGTTTTGAAAGTACACATAACTGGGGACACCGTTCTTAATCTTTTTCCACTCAATCCTCGGGTTGTTTGTTGAGATGGACTCTATTAAACAGGTCAGCTCGATGGCTGTGGGGGGGGGGAAACAGAGTGCATCATGAAAAGAAAAGCTACTTTAGCTAAATAGGTTAGAGTGTTTTTTCAACAACTTACGCTCAAATTCATTTGCCCACACAACCTTGTCCGTGGTTCGGAGGATTACCCCAAGTGATGATGGGATGTGACCTGTGAGGAAAAAAAAGAAAGAAGGAAGACAGTAACCCTGATGGCACACAGAAGAATTTTCATTAGCAGACTTTATTAACTGGGCATGTTGCCTAACAAACAGTGGATTAGAGTGATAAATATAGAACCTCTCAGAGAGCCTTGGGATAAACATTTCTTATTAATCACTTCACATTTCTGTATAAGAAGATTAATACCTGGGTCTAAAAATTAATTTCACATGCATTTTTAATGAGCGTGTGCACTGCACAGCATAGACTTTGGGCATAAACTGCCTCGTGAGAATAAATATAGTGAAAGTATTTGATTTGGGTCCTTTATAGTGGTTAATTGGATAATCATTTGGCTGGTGATGAAACACCGAATGAGAGAGCATTTTTTAAAGGCCAAATTGCTGCTGATGCAAAAAAAAAATGTTTTTATTGTTTTGGCTTTACTCCTGTGCACTGCATTTTAAATGAAATCCTGACAGAAGTTAAAGTGCTGACTTCCAGCTTTTCGGCTTTTTGTTTGACACACCCTGGAGAGCAAGTGTGGGAAGACTTTTAAACAAAGTCCCTCCAGTTTTAGGGCAATGCAGCAGGACAAATAAAAAACCATAAGCATACAGACAGCCCTAACTCTCAAGCAGACTAACCCAGACTAAGACCAAAGGCAAAAAGCTCCTGAAACAAGTCCTATCTCAAGATGGGATTGCAGTCATTTACAAACCAGGGATTTCCTAATTATCTATAATGAATTCATTTGGGTTTATGTGTGTTTTTTGTATTTTAGTTCAGCATAACTTGATAGGCTGCACGTACACAACACCACATACTCTTGTACTGACAAGTAGAAAGGAAAACGGTCAAAGAAAGTAAAAATAAAGACGAGGCTTTTAGACACAGAGTGGATGGGCTTGTCTGATTTCCGTCAAAAACAAATCTGACGTCAGAATATGAGCATCTGCATCGCTAGTTCATTAGATCTCACAAGTGTCTGGGTGACAATGTGCCTCTGAGCCATAGCTAGAATTGGACAATGATGTGTTGATCATTAGAGCAGAACATTGTAAAAACATTACAAGATATTTTTTTCAGGATTAGTGAAAGAGCTTCTTCGCCAAATTGTGACACTAATTTACACCGAGGTTTACATGATAAATAATGTATCCAAATCTCAAAACAAAACAAATCAGAAGCGCAAAAATAACTTGACAGTGGGAACGAGCGTAAATTCGAAGCATATTTAATCAACCGTATCTTGTTTCCCTCCCGGCACAAACAACACATGATGAGATGTACTTATTTTAAGTTCACTGCATGAGTTCACTCCTTTGAGCAATCAGTGCTATTTTGTAAATGTCAGGTTCTAATGGCAAGTGTTATCAAACGTGGGCCAGCAGGCTGCCAATTTAAGCCAAAAATAAGAGAGTAAAAGAGTATAGAGCGAGGGGTGTGAACCACCAAATTAAGAAAATGTGAATTACAATTTCAAATGTACACATAAATTGTGCACATGTGATTTAAAACGCTGAGGATAAATAAGCACGTTCCACCTTCCACTGGTACCCTACACTCAACCTATTGTGTCTGTGCCACTTCCAAATGCAATAATTGCTGGGTACACATATGACTAACGGCACCCATGCTGAGTAATGAAGGCATTATCGCTCTCCCAGTGGGAGGGGGGCTTCAAATGAAGGCTGAAATTAGATAACAATATAATTATCTGAGCAGGCCTTGAATACTGCAAGACATCCCCACCCCCCTGTTTGCCCGAGGCACTGTGCACTCTGACTAACTATCTATTTATTTAAAGCAGCCTCGTTTCCACACGAGTGACCCTGAGATGTACAGTTAGCTATAGCTAGGATATAGCCGACGCTCAGCCTGAAAGTGATGAAAACGTGGGTCCTGCCAAAGCATCCGGTCGTATAAACACAGCTGCCGACACTGACGAGATGTGACTCCCAGGTCTCATCTTGCGTCTATGTTGCTGACTTTCCCACCCTGTACATCAACAAGCTATTTTTAGCCCAGCTGTGACTGGACATCCCGGGAGACACAAGGAGAGCTCCGTCCAACAAACGCTCCCTTGGCATATAGTGAGACAGAGTGAAGAGTTGTGGGCTGAATTCTACAATAGAGGCAGAAGCTTTTCCCTCGCGCTGCACGTTTACATGAACAAAAACGAGGGACATAACAAAAACCACAGCGCTTTCAAATACTAGACATTTAGTAGAAGCTGCTACGAGTGGTCCACACTGCACAAGCATCACATTACAAAAAAATAAAAATAAAAACTCATCATTTCATGGATTGCAACATAGAAGTGTGTAATGTGTTATTCTAAGTTTACAGGAAATTAGTTAATAATTAAGTTTATCTAAAGTCCATTTGCTTTCATAAAGCTGTAACACTGATAAAAGCTCCTTGGGGGACGAACATTTTTGCATGTCACCCTCCCCCTTCTCTCTTTGGCCAGAAATGTCCAAAAAAACAAACTAGAAAATGTTCCATACAGTTTTCTGTCCTTATTAGTCACACTTAATAATAAGTGATATTAAGAAGTCGGATGGTGCATGCACACTAGAGTAACCCAAAAAAAAATTGCAACTACACAACAAGGCACAGTGTTGACATATCTTAAAAAAAGAAAAGAAAAGTAGGCCGTGGGAAAGTATAACCACAGTCAATTAACATGACAATATGTAGCTGATTACTAATACGAGTTTAGAATAAAGGCATTCAAACAACAATGGTCGGTCCCCCGGTGACACAATGTAGGCTGAAGAGAATATTTTTGAATTACGAAAATAATCTCAGCGCTTGCTGGAAAGCAAACACAGGCTCATTTTTAATCCCTGTTTTTGTAATGCATAGACAGAGCAGGTCTATAGTCTGTTCGGAGAGAAATGCGCTCCTAAATGGCTGCATTCTGCAATCCTCTTATGCACTAAATGTGAAAACAACTACCCATCCCCATTCCTGAAACAAAACAAAAAATAGTTCAACCAGTACAATCTATAAAAAGCCTTTTTCCCAGACATTCCAGTGCAGTCGCTGCAAATATGCTGAAGGCAGAGTTAGCTGCAAGCAACATGGAGAAGTGTATGGACCGAGGACCACTGGGATTCACAGCATACTGGAGTGACTGTGTAATAACAACTAATCACTCCAGAAGATTATTCTAAGACAGTCATGTTGTCATACATACTTGAGGGAAATGTAAAAAAGGTACACAGGAACTGTTTTCTAAAGCCATTGGCGACACAAATGACACTGGTGAAGAATAAGTCCCTCCACTGCAGGATCCCAGAGTGAATTCACTTGATATATCTAGATTTTATCAAGATACCAAATATGTCTGACTTTCGGGGAAATGTGCCATACAGAACGTGGAGTCTAGGGTTTGAACATTTCACTAAGGGCTCCTGCACACTGCCTTGCGTGACGTGAGCGTGTCAGCTGCGTGGCGTGTCCGTTTTTATTTCGGCTCCCATGTTAACAGGTTAGAGCTTGCACACTGCCTGCGTGACGCACACGTCTCAGGCGCGGCTCGAGCTGTGCTGAAAACGCGTGCATGCTAGAGATAGGGCCGACGGCTATTTTTCAAGCAGTGTGCAGGAGGCCTAAGTGTAAGCAAGAGCTGCAACAATTAGTCAAACAGTTGGTCAGTCGACTCAGCAAGGATTTTGATAACCGATTAATAGTTTTAGTCATTTTAAAACCAAAAATATCAACAATTCTCTGATTCTAGCTTGTCAAATTCAAGATTTGCTGTTTATCTTATATGATTGTAACTGCATATTATTGGATTTGGAATGTTGCTCTGTGGGAAATTGTAGTGTTTTTTTCTCCCCTATTTTCTAACATTTTATAGACGGAACGATTCATCTATCAATCAAAAAAAACGTTAGTTGCAGCCTAATGTAAACATTATATATAACTTAAATTAGAAGCAGGGACAAGCTAATGAAGTATACTGTCAGTGTGGAATAACATGCTTTATTCAACCTTAAACCTACCTAGAGTAAAGGGACAATCTGAGGAACTGGATGTTAAGGGATTAAGATAATATTCAGGCAAAAACATTAATTTTGTCTTACTTTAAACTAAATAATTTAAATGTAAGCACCAATGTGTGCATGTTGTATGATGCATGAATTAAACAACAATACAACTGAATAATATGTATCATTTCAACCTAAAGGCAGCCTAAAACTTGAAGGCAGAATTCCAGACTTTTAACATGAATCTAATAACTTGAATAATTTCTGCTTCTACTGGTAGTGAGCTACATTTACCCGCTGAGTTTCAGAATCTAAAACACACTGTCAAGAACAAAAAAATATGAAGTTTGCTTTGTCAGTCGCTTAGTCATTTGATTCACACTTGCAGAGGAGCGGGTCAAAAGTTCAACACTTACTAATGCAATCTGCCACTTTGGTAATCGCCCACTCCGCTGCCAATTGTCACCCAGCAGCAGGGTGACCTCACACCAAGTGCACACACCAGGGGTGGATACAACATACATCACCCAGCATACATTGATCAGCTCCAAAGCTCCAGCTGTTGTTGTTGGGCAGGGATGATGATGAGGCACGTCATCTCCAACACCCCCATGTCTCACTCTTTTTCATTTTCAGCACACTAATAACACCACTCCCCATCATCAATCAGCAGCACATGATCACTAAAGGTCGATACACACACCACTGGATGGGATTCAAGCTGATTCACGCTGGATTTAGCTACAGCAACTAGTATGAACTCACATAAATGTATGCGTCTGTTGTTATGCTGCATGCACAATAAACACAGGACAATAGATGCATTTTATTTTAAATTTGAAATGCTCTTGCGGGCCCTGTAATTCCGGGTAACGTTACCCTTTAATATCACAGGACTGACACCTTATGTTATGTGGTTGCCTTTTTCTTTCACCCAAAGTAACGTTTTGCGTTGTTGTTTTTTTTTATTCTGGAAATTTCCTTAAGAATTAACATACACGAACTAGCTTATTTCGAGGCTTGGTTACATGTTTCTACAATAAAAACAACAATATGCTTGTTGTGAACAACTGTGGTTAAGCGAAGGGTAACGTTAACATAAACGTCAAGGTTGCTACGTCTTTTTTCAGGTTTGACTCACAACAGCAACGTAACGGGAAAATATCTCAACGAAAATAAAACCGTAAATAAACCCAATGCAATACATAACGATAATGCTTTCTCGACAAATACACAACCTGTTTATGTCAAGCTAACGTCTGTGTTCTAACGTTAGCATTGACAGCTCCGTTATAGCTGTGATTTAACGGTAATGTTAGCCGCACCTCGTTAAGCGCAGCGACGTTTTTATTTAATAGCATTGTGGGGAAGGAAGAATAACTTACCTAAGCTGGTGTACAGAACAAAACAAGCGATGAGTTGTGGAATCGCCATCTTGCAGCGTCTCGTATATCGGTTACAGGAGCACACACTCAGCACCTCTGAGAGGTTAGGTATGAGGATGGAGCAGAACAGACTGGTGGATGTTGCCATCGACGAGTTTCCATAGCTACAAGCTCTATGGGACATAGAGCCCTAAATACTGTCTGACAGGCAACAGGCGGTGCCAGATATGTTACTCCTCCTCCAAAACCAGTAGTGCAGGAGGTATTCAGATCGTCTACTTAAGTAAAAGTGCTGACACCCTGTGGTGGCGAGTAGTACATTTATTCAAGTACAATTTTGAGGTACTTGTATAACTTTTTTCCTCTTTACACAAATTTTCATTCTATGGTACATTTTCAGTGGTGGAATTTTACAAGTATATTTACTCAAAGCACCGTACTCCTCTGAGTAGTCTATTATTCCATCGCTGTACATTTTGGAGGCAAATATTAATCAATACATTTTTTTTATTATTATTATTTATTAAAAATAATAATAGTTGCAGTCCTGTACAAAATACTTAAAGACATGTAGCTCCACTAACCAACTACAACAGTAAAATCCTGCTTTTACAATAATGCATGAGTAATAATAATAGGGTATGAGAAATGCTGTCCCAATTACCATGAGCCTAAAGAGACATCTTCTCAATACCTTGTTTTGTCCAACCAACAGTTCAAACCTGAAAAGCATTAAACATAAACTGATCAAAATTATCAAAATAAAATAATTATCAGAATAAATGCCAATTAATGTCCAAGTTAATATACAAGTTTTGTAGCCTAACTAAAACTGACAAATAAATGTAGTGCAATAAGAAGTACAATATGATATCTCTGAAATGTGGTGGAGTAGAAGTATGAAGTGGCATGAGCAAAATGCTGCCTGTAAGACAAATTGAGGGCTTAATCAGCATGTGGAATCACTACAAGGGCATCAGGGCAGATGATACACGGTTCACAGACAGGAAATGCCTGGACATCATAGTGCCAGCAGGCATTGCTCTCTAAACACCAGTTTATCCGTTCCAACAGTACTCCTAGAATACATTCACTGAAACAAATATTAGCAAAACCACTGATAGTGCAACATTAAATGAAAAGATAAGCAGAATATTTCGCAACACCTGAAATTTGCATGAAAATAGCAGAATCCTCTGTTATTACTGTATGGTTATACTACTGACCCTTCTAAGATTTAATGAATGTAATTTCTCCTCAAGTTGTATCTATTTTTATTATTAGATATAGCAAATGCTTGGAGTCTTGCAAATAAACAGCAGGTGGCAGTGTAAAACCAGACATTATTGCAGCTGTCTATACTGTACAGCAGACATCCAAATAACTGCACCATCATATGGTAATGTTTAGGCAGTAATAATAATAATCATATTATATGTAGTCGATGTTGTGATTCTTCAGAGAACCTTTTATGTTATGAGGATAGTTTATATACAAGTTCTATTCTTAGTCACAGAAAACACACGCTGAATTTAAAACCTGTCTTGCAGTAAACTAAAGTTTAAATACAACCCTGATCCACCCACTAAAAAAGACAAAGAGGGCAAACTAAAATAAATGAATGTGCCTTGTTTAAATCCTCCTGCGCCATCAGACCATCCTGCTCTCCCTCCACTGTTGCAGTGTTGGTAAGCTATGTTGCTAAGCAATTATTCCTCCGTTGCAAGGCCCCATCTGGCTGCCCTTTGTTGCAACTTATAGAAAACTGTACATTTTCCATGATGCAGCAACACAAGTAATAATCTGGTGTGTACTGGTGGGTTTTTTTTCCTCTGAGAACAAGATTCAAGGGCCTTGTTTTTACTGTAATTTGAATGTAAGGGCATTTACATCACACCGGGGGAAAATCTGTAGATGAAATAATGATGCTCAACTCGTTTGTACTTCAGTCAATTGAGGGTGACTCCAACTCTGAGCCAAAGAAATGATACCATCACTGTAACACAGCAAGTCATATTACAGGTGTTGCTTATAGACGCCTTCATTTCCTGTTGTGTGTTGTTGCTTGTGCACTGTGAATGTATATCTTTCACAATATAAAGAATGCCGCAACGTTGGTTTTCGGATTTCATTTCCACTCTTCTATCCGGTCTCCAACCCGTGAGCCCTGTTCCTGTAAGCTTGACAGACAGGGCTGACACCAGTCATGCTATTTAAGTATGCACTGTGTTGAAATAAGCACAGGATATGAACGCGTATCAGCCTGCATTATTATGCAAAATCTACAGCGAAATGAAACAGCACATTTTCTTTTAGGCCTACATAAAAGAAGATTATAACACTGCAGGTGCTGCAGGTTAAATAAATGAAAGAAGTTTGTGTTATATATTCTTTCCAATGAGCGTTGACATGTATAGTATATTAACAAACATAATACAGAGATTGCCACTGTGTTACAGTAACAGTAAAACAACTGTTGTTGGACTTTTTTTTTAGTGCAGAATGTGGACAAAGGCTTTGTTATTTTTGTATAAAATTTATATTCAGCATTTTAATTTCCATGTATATACATCTGCATACAGTGCAGTTTTACATACCAATGCACTGTCACTCAATTCTATTTTCGTTAAAGCCTTTTATGTAAATGTCATGACGGCTTCCTCAGCTGTGTTTTTTTTTTTTTTTTTTTTTTGCCTGTTCTGCGTCTGTGTCCCTCTTTCCATGCATCTCGATAAAGCTTTATTGCCATTCTCCATGGAGCCGTCCACCAGATGCTGTCTGACGTTCCTCATTCTGGTCACCTGACTCCCACATCCTTCTGCTCACCTGTGTCTCATTTCCCAAATCACCCTGCAGTACATACACCAGCCCCTTTTCCCCAGTCAGCTGCCAAATTGTCATTATTGCTTTGTGCCTTTGCTTTCCAGCCTCTGATACCTGGAACTGGAACCTGTCTAGTCTGCACCTGCCTGCACGTTTCCCTGACTAATTCCTGCTATCCTCTGGACTCTACAACCTCTGTTTGGACTTACCAGTAAGCTTATCTATGTTGACCTTTACTATAAATCCCTGAACTGTTCCTGACTGCCTGATTGTCTGCATTTGGGTCCTATATTCCTTGCTGCCTGGCACCCACAGTAAAAGCTTTCAGATCTATTTCCTTCAAATTTTGTTAAATAAAACAGCATTATTCCATCAAATGTAAATGCTCTCAAACATAAAAAATAAAAGGGAGTTCAAAGGGCAGGCCTCTCATGCTTTAGTCCACACTTCAGTCGTATTTTCCATCTGCAGCCTCTTACGCTATAGCAGAATATAGAGCAAGCAGTCTACTGTAGATAACTTTGGTAAATTAGTTTTTATTATTGGGGAGTTCTGCAATGCACCCACAATAACTATTTCTTGTTTATCTCAATTCAAACATTATGGGAGATGGTAAAGAACATGCGGGTTAAACTGGCATTGCAGACTAAGCCTATAATGATACAGTGGTACACTGAACTCAGCTGCATCATCATAAACCAATTCAGGCACCAAACATACAGCCAAATGCTAACTCTTATTGATTTTCTTTCAGATAGTTTGATTGATAATGTGATCCAGGGCAAAACAATACATTTGGCTCATATTGGTGCATGTTGATGTGAGCTATTGTAGTACACGATCTCTTTGCTTCAAGATAAATGATACATGGGTGGCATTGATAATGGCTCTCCAGGTCTGAAGTGATTCAAATAAATGCTAACATGTTCTATATATGGCTGTATATTGGTCATAACTGTCACACTTTTCTTGATGGATATTCATTTCTCTAAGTAACCTTCTGTGAGTGTCAAAAACCTGCTCTTTGAAGGTTCCCACATAGCTCCCAACCCCCTTCCTGCAGCTATTATTACTGTGCATGTAAAGCGAGACATTTCCTGTCCTGCCAATATTTCTGCTACTTATTGTTCTTTTCCCCACTAATTCTGTAATGCAATTCACTTTTTAAGCTTGACTCTGCATTTCAACCTAAAACTGTGGAGACTCCTTGGGATGTGTGCATGCTATTTTTGGTCTCTGCTCTTTAGAGTTTTATTTTACATATTAAGGATTGCAGCTGACACACATTCAGCTGTAGCTTGCATGAAAAAGCTGCAGCCAGAAAGTGTCTCCTCAGAGCAAGAGTGGGAGGCAGCTTGAGGTTCAGATAGGGAGGCGGCTCAAATTTTCAGATGAGAAAGGCTGACGAACAAAGCAGGAGAGGACAAAGTTTCACCTCATGCAGGCTGAGTGAGGGAGGCAGGAGTAACTTCTAAAAGTTTTTCAGCAGGGCTCACAGCGTCTTTTGAATTTACAGCACGGCTCCTTTTACTTTAAAGTATTTTTTGACAGTTATCACAGAGAAAGAGATATTCCACCAAAGGAAATTAGTATTCCATGTAACTTGAATTTCACCTTTTGTTTAAAGTACAGTTTGCAAATACATCACGTTTATCATCTTATTAGGTTAGAAGTCATCAAACATATTACTGGATGTATTACAGCACTGTGCTGTAATACGTCCAACCTAATGAGATTTTACTCACTTAATGTAGTTTATAATACATACAGACGTTTATTTCTGTCTGTCATCATTTTGCAAAGCTTGCTTATTTGATATTTTCATAAATTTATACCAAAGTATGTACAAATATATTGTAACAGAGCTAATAACTATTAACAGTATTTATTAAACACTAATCTTTGACATTTTGAAACTACTTTTCACTCCACTACATGTATTTCACAGCTATAGTTACTTTGCAGATTTAGATTCTACATAAAGAAAACCTATTATCACTTTATGAAATATGATTGATTAGTACAGATTAAACTGCCCAACAGTGTATATTATCTAAAAAAAAAAAAAAGACCACCTAGACCAACATAAAAATGCTTCTTACAGGTTTATCCATGACCGGGGTGGCTTTGCTCCGTAATAAATATTTTTACTTTTGGTGCATTTTGCTGATAAGACTTTTGTAAGACAATTGGAATGCAGGACTTTTACTTTCAGCAGAGTATTTTTACATTAGGGTATTGTTACTTTTAAGTATAAGACCATATATACTTCTTCCACCACTTTTAACTCGTGTGTGTGTGTGTGTTTTCAATGTTTGCTAAAAGAAAAAATATGCTATTTATTATTTCTTCTAACTCAAACTCATTGGCCTTGGCTCATTTTCTGTGAAGAACATAAAAAATAACTTATTTTCAATGACTGCACACAGTACACCCCCCCTACTCATAACTATTACATATGAGCTGTTCGGGTCTATTGGACCCGAGTGTAATAATTGTGTAATAATTGTAGGTGCTATGAAATGTAACTGTGTCCTCCTCCTAACTGGGCCTGCTGTGTGTGTGTGTGTGTGTGTGTGTATGTCTATGTGTCTGTGTGTGTTTGTGCGTCTGTATGTCTATGTGTCTGTGTGTGTTTGTGCGTCTGTATGTGTGCGTGTCTGTGTGTGGGAATGTTGTCTTTCTGCACCTGCTATTCCCACACAAAGTTACAAAATTGTTACATTTCAAGCACTTTCACCTGTTCTGATTAAGTTCTAAGAAATAAGCACCAATAATGATCTAAAATCTTGTTTCTATTTTTTTTACCTTTTTTATAATTGAATTTCCTTGTTTTCTCACAAAAAACGAAAATGATCATATGATCATAAATGTGATCTCACAGGGGTAAATGGCAAATATGAACCATAAATGATGTATATATCATTGGTAATTGAGCTAAAGTTAAGTATTTTTACATAAATTGTTATGGCTGTATTGATTTAAAAGCCTAATAATGTAGTGGGTCCACTAGACCCGGGAACATTGGCTGTGTAACAAAAATATGAACACCACACAAGGGTTAAATGAATTATTCTACAGAGATTATTGCCTTTTGGTTGGCACTTCCCTGGCAGGGATGCACCCTGCAGTAACCTCCATTTTAAATGCTGTTATATCGCTTTTTAAATGAATGGATCAAGCTTTAGCAAGAGCCAAGCTTTCAGGCTCTTATGCCTGATAATTATTTGCTGAAACGATCTCTTCCACTCTTTATTTACTTGTAATTGGCTGCCAGTATGCAACTTTACTCTGTTTTGCTTCATGCTCAGTATGAAGCAGTGCTGGTGTCAATATCTCAGAACACAAGAGCTGAATTATGTAACAAGTCGTGACCAGCTCTCAGTGGTGGAAGAAGTATTCCAATTACTTCCCAGATAGCAGGGTGACATTGATTCAGTGTTGGTCTGATACCTGGGTTTCTAATACCACAGTATAAAAATACTGCATTACAAGTAGGCCTACAAGTCCTGCATTCAAAATGTCACTTCAGTAAAAGAATACAAGTATTAGCAACAGCATGACGCTACTGCAAGTACCAAAGCAAAATAACTCGTTATGCAGAATGGAACCTGTCACTCTTATATTACTGGATCATAAGCAGTACTCTAATGTTGTAACCTAGCTGGGCCATGTTGAGCTAATTTGAACTACTTCATATACTGTCGAGTAGTTTAATCTATGATAATGCATCGTATAATGTTATTCTAAAACGTACTATAGCTGTAAATGAAATGTAATGGAGCAGAAGTAAAGTAGCATGAACTGAAAATAGCCTACTCGAGAGAAGTACCTCTTAAGTACAGTACTTAAGTAAATAACTTTACATTTGCCTTCTGAAGTAAGCCTGATGAATGCAAAAGTTTGAAAACTTTAGCATTTTGCAGCTGTTGTGTCTGTTTCAGTTCATGTACTGTAGATGGAACTGACACTGACCTCTTGTGTGCAATGATCAAACAGAGGGGTGATAGAAATACCATCAATCATCTCCTTGGTTACCGCCAGTTACATAAGCAATCAATCAATCAGGTGGGGTTAGATGAACTTTATAGACTCCAAGGGCGTAACTTTGGGTCCAACATTGGGGGGGGGTTGAGATCTCCACTTTTGAGTCAAATTGAAATATTGAGCATATCAAACACTTATACACGATTTCCTGCATTCTGGTGAATTTCTGTGCAACAATTTGTGCCTTTTCTGCATCAATTTATAGTGCAAATGTCTTTATTTATGTAATGGAAATTATAATAGGTTTCTAGAGGGGGGTTTGTAACCCCCCTATCCCCCCTGTAAATTATGCCTATGATAGACTCACCCTGAAATCCACCAAAAAGTGACCAATCACATCACATTTGCCCACTATCCCGCGTGTTCTCCATGTAAGCTGTACTTTCATTGAATAATTAGTGAGCTGTTGCCTTCCCTTTGGTAAGATAGGGACAGATATTAAGCGTAAGCATACTGTAGTAATGTGCAGTGAATCTGTATTGTCATATCTTTGTGGATCTGCTAATACAGCTCCTCACCTTTTCTCTTCATCAATGTAATCACTGAGTACAAAGAAGAAGCAGTCTAACCGCCATAACTACAGTAGTATTAATCATTTGGGAAGAGAACGTACTGATCAGCTGGCTGGCAGGCTAAATCAATTTGTGTTGCCAAGCACTGCAGAACGTTTCTATATTGGTTGCAATGGGGTTAACTCTCTGAAAGTTTTCACAAGTCGAAAAACAATAACTGACTATATATATATATATGCCCTCTCTGTCTTTCTCACACACACACACACACACACACACACACACACACACTCACAGATTCTCCCCTCGGCCACAGTAATTTAACTTTTGTTCTTGCTAAAGATGCTGTGAACAGAGTTTCACCCACAGTGAATTTCATTACATGCAGAGAGGCTAAATGGAGCTGTGATGCTATACAGCACATATCAAGAGTCAGAAAGTAGCATGCACTGCATCTACAGCTCAATTAGCACTGTGGTATTAATAGCGTTCACAAGTGAGCTGAAAGACGGCATGATGCACAGGAGAGAAAAATGTTTAGAGACTTGATGATTTCAGTGTGAGTTTAAGGGTGAGCAGGCGGCTTTAAATTAAGATTTTTGCTTCATTTTAACACTGTAACTGCAATATTGCTTGGAATATCTAATATCTCGGTGTATTATATTTAGATAATAACCAATAAGGAGCTCTATTTCTGGCAGTAATGTACACCTGTGGAGATTGATGTGAAACCATGGCAACCATACGTGTGACCTCTTGCTAAATTGGGTTCAACAACATGATTTAATGTGTTTTACGAGGACACTTCAAGCTAAGTGTCGTGGCACAGACATTAGATAACTTAACATTCAATTATTTCACTTTCTGAGGTGAAACGGCGTCCAGATTCTGCTGCAGTTCAGTATACTAAAGAAGACAAAGGGTGGCGCTTCACTACTCCCATATTTTCCCCACAGTTCCACCATTTAGGTGGGCTGTTCACAGACTCTGCTGATGACCACTGAACATGACAAGTGATTCTCATTGGAGGGGCAGGGAAGAGAATGAAAGTGACTTTGAGGCCCTGAGTCCTCTTGCCAACTAAATATATGTGTCATTCAAATCTGCTGCTTTGTTGACAAATAGAGATAAAAAGAAACAGTGAAGGCAGCAAAGTTGACGTGTTTTAGTCCTGGTATTTGAATTCAAATCATCACCATTTTCATAATAACATGACACTGTCTCTATCAGCACATTTACAAATACAATATACTGCCAACTGCAGAACTTTATTTTTTACCTGTTTAAAGTGATATACTGTAATTCTAATGACATTTATTAAATGTTAAAACAATTAAGTGAAACTTGATTATGCATTAGATATCACATATACTTACCAGCTACATCATCTTGCTCGGATCAAGTGAGGCCGTCGATTGCTTTGTAAATGTGATGTGTCAGAGCTGGTTAACGTCAGTGCCAACAAGATAGGGGGACAGCGGACATCATGAGGCTGTGGTTACATTATTATGAAATGCTACAATTACATTTACATTACAATTACATTACATTAGGCTACTTCCAAAATTAGTCTTTTTTTTAGCCTCAGTCCTTCCTCAAAGCCGAGAGATTGTAATCAGCCAAATTAGATACTAATATATCTATAATTATTGTCCATTTTTTAATGTACTATAGACCTTCCATTTGTGTCCTGAATAAAGTTATTATTATTATTATTATTATTATTATTTTTTTATTTGTATTATTATCAATTTCTGCTGACAGTATAGCCTCACACATAATGTATGTTCAACTGTTCAAACTGGGATTTTAGCTTACATAATGAGGACTACAATTAACCATAAGATTTATTATCAATGAATTATTTTCTTGATTCATTGTTTTGTCTCTAAAATGTCAGAAAACCATGAAAAACGTCCTTACTGCATCTTAAAAATTCCTTGTTTTACCTGACCAACAGTCCAAAACTTTCTTTTTCGCATTTATTTATTTAAAACAGGGACAATGTACAATATACATTAACCTTAGACAGGAGAGATGCATTTTACCAGGTTGTAGCACTTGTGCTAATTTCCACCTGTAGTCCCTGGGCAGGCTGATGTCAACAAATACATTTAATAACACATTTATCCCAAAACCAACATTAACATGATCATACCCTTCATTCATTTATCAACATTGATTTACAGATATGCTCCCCCATACACATCAGTTTCTATTTCTAACTTCAAGATATTCAGTGTACTATTAAATATGATATAGAAAAGCAGCAAACATTTTCATTTGAGATGCTGAAACCAGCAAATGTTTGTCATTTGTGCTTGAAAAATTACTGAAACAGTTTATTGATTATCAAAAAAAGTTGCCAATTGATTTCCTGTCAATTGATGAAAATGAATCAACGCATCAATACCAGCTCTAACAATGACTAAAAAAATAAATATACCCAGAACTACAGCAGCGTATCTGCAAATATAATCAAAGTATTTCCAGTTAATTACAATTAAAGACTCATTTGATTCATTATACTTTATTCCTGAAATGTTTATTTGCACACTGAAGGTGATACATTTTTGACATCTTGATTATTTTTTATCATGATTAAACAACATACAGTTTTTTTTAAGGTGAAAAGGAATGTTCTTACATTACTCTTAAACACAAATAAATAAAACAAATGAAAAGTGAGGCAGGTCTCTTGTGTAAAACACTGCTGACCACTACTGGACAAAAGCATGAATAATACTTGGAGAGTGAGAGCTTATGAAACCCCATAAACAGACATGCAGTAGAACATCTGTTCGGCAGGTTAGTCAGTTGCAGGCTGACTGACTGATACTGCGTGGGGCCCTCAGTGTACACATCCATATGTCTCTGTCACTAAAGCATCTGTGGAAGCTTTTGGGTCTATGCTTAGTCACACCACCAGTGTACAGGTTTACAGAACATGGGAATAAAGGAGCAGTGCAAGAATTTGCTTTGGTTTTGGTTAAACATTATGGATTATGAATGCCATAATAATTGTATAATTGTAAAATATTTTCTTCTTCTTCTTTAGTGGATGTAAAGTAAGGCCTTCACCAATGTGGACATGAAAAGGTTGCCTGCTCGCATTAGTGACAGACTGAGAAGATCCTACCGATAGCGGAGATAGTGAGAGGGGAGGAACGCCAGATGTCAGTGAAATTCCATTGAGCCAGACTAATAAAAGGTAAGCCAATAAAGTTAATCTCTTATTTCTTCAGTTTCAGATCCGTGGAGATTCTTACAGTGCATCCCTGTAGTCAATACCCCTTTTCTGATCATTGAAAGGATGCAATCATGCACAAACATCACCATGCACCACGCATTAAAAGAGGAATCTAATGAATCATGCATGTAACAAGGGTTATGTTTTCTGCAGAAAATAATCCTGAAGTTGTTTTTCTGGGCAGTGCCGCTGGTCCCTAAAGCATTCAAAATTTAGAAACATTCATGTCCCTTGCTGCCCTTTGGTAACACAAGTCTCCCTTAACAGAGCTGAAAAACAATAGTTTTGTTGCGTAAGAGATTATCTTAACTGCTCTTATCTTTTCTCTGCTCTGGCTCGTAGGAAATCAAATTCTATCGTGGAGAAAATGAAGAAAAACAATCTCTCCTGCGCCTTTATGAAGCAAACGCCATTATGTCATGTGTGTTGTGTCACTGTGGAAAGTTTTATACTTATCAAGGCTCATGCTAAAGAAGGTATAGGCCAGGGGTCAGTACCTTCACTATCAAAAGAGCCATTTTTGGACAAAATAAAAATATAAAATATGTCTGGAGCCGCAAAACATATTTGAGCCTTTTAATGAAGGTAAAACAGCCTATAAAGTCTTAATTAGCCTATCAACATTACTATTAGGTGTAAATGAGCATTCATTAAAATGTTTTTTTGTCAGAATGTAGTGAGGACCCAAGTGCAAATGAGAGGCAGGACACTAAAGAAACATTTCAGGAGATTTGGCTGGAAGTCCTTGTTAGTGGGAGCCTTCCCACTGCTGTGGGCAGAAAAGAAAGACAGCCCTCTATCTGAGAATAGAAGCTCTGATATTTGAATGAGCAATTATTTAATGTATTCACTATTCACCCTCCGTAAAGAGCTTTTCACGCCTTACTATGTTCTGAGCTGCCACAAAACTAGCACTGGAGTTTGGAGTTTTTATCCAATTCTTAAAAGTACATTTGCTCTGTTTTTCACAGACGTTCCGAAAATTGCTCTCTTTCTCTCATCCCAGCCGGACACTTTTCAGCAAATGCAGTGTGCTTGTTTTTAAAAAATGTCTTTTTAATAGGCTATTACTTCTTTTTTTTGTGCTAATTTCTAGCCGCAGATCAAGCATACCTGTAAGCCAGCAGTGTTGGCGGTTTTAGTAGATTGAAATGTTAACATTTTATTCAGTGAAGACTACACATTTTTACATTCGGAGAGAATGTATGAACCACTTAAGGCCTACAACAGTGATTATTCATTTCCATATATATTTTTGTCAATGCCACAGGGATTCACTGAAGAGGGGCTAAAGACCCCTGGTGTAGGCCTAGTATGTTCTGGTGTTGTGTCAGCACTTCTGTAACTTTAGGTTAGGGTTGGAGGGGGCTGTGTAATGTCACCTTGTTTTGCCATGCAGGATTTTGCACACTCTTGCACACCTCCCCTGACAGTAATTGTGAGAATCTGACGGATGCTCCACCTTTAAAATGGCTTGGTCATTGACCATAACAATTCCTCCATGCAGCCCTCTCTGTGGAGTTTTAAATGTGAAACCCTCCATTTCTCCTGATTAGTCACACAGCTGTATGAATAAACAAGGACTCCCTACCACACAGCTATTTAGGATCCATAACTTATGACTTATAGCTTCAGTCGAAGATGCCATTGCTGTCATGCTGGTTTCTGGTGTTACAGGAGGTTAGTTCTCTTTAAGTTCCAACATTGGATCTTCCTAAACCTGCTTTCACTGAAACATGTGCAGTACTATGTCTGTGGCATGGTGTGCCCAGCTGTGAGGGAGCAGCTCAGAGAGCATCACTCAGACGCTACCTCATCCAAATCTGATCATTACTCCATTCTGTATAAAGCTGGTGTTGTTTTGTCCTTCCAAACCTTTATGGCTTGAAACCCTATATAGAGAAGCAATGTTTACATGCGATCCCTTTTCACAGGTTCAATACAACTATAAGTTGCGAAAGAGAAATGTTACCTTCTCAGACTCATTCATTTGAACATAAACTATCCAGAATTTCACAATAAAAGCCAGAAAAAAAAAACATATATGCTTAACAGAAATATTTTTATTTTGTTGTTGCTTTTCTTACTTCCTAGCTTGGTAATCATCTGGCAACCCCTCAGGTTGATCCGGCGTCTCCTCTGGGGATTCTGACCTGGTTAGGAACCACTGTTTTAGAGAAATAGTAACACAAAATAACGGAAAAACCTGAATAAATATGTAAAGAAAAATAACAAATGCTTTCATACAGCGCACAAGAGAGTGGTTTGATGACTAAGAAAATGATGTGAATCACATGATACGGCCTTTACAGCCACCAGATCACAACCCAACACGTATGAGAGCAACAACAACCAATGAACGGATATCTTTTGGAAGACCAGCGTTCATCCCTCTGGTAGAGTTTCAGAGACTTAGGGAGGACATGCCAGGAGCACTGAAGCTGTTCTGGCAGCTCCAACACCTTATTAAGACACCTTAGACACTTTATTTATTTCATTTGTCACTGTATTTAACATGCCTATGCCTGATGTGATGCTTTCATATGAGAACACAAGTTGCAATTTAAGGTCTTACTACATAGGTCGTAGTGTAAGGCTAAAGAGCAGTAAGATCAGACTGCCCATCCCAGTCAAAACTGGTTATAAAATAGTGATAAAAATGTTCCAGTGTGTTGTGAAAATATTACTCAGCAGGATTTTACTGCAGGGCTAAAGAGGTCTGCAGACAAAATGGAGAATGTCTTTTTAGTCACCTTTTTTTTTTTTTAGATTTTGTTTCATTTCAGACAGGAATATGACAGTCTCACAAAAAGGGAGGGGGGAGACAGACAGAGATGCAGAGACAAAACTGTGACAAATTCTGCTGAAAGACCACGATTTGCATGGCGAGTCTTCACCGAATTCTTCACAAACGACTGATCACATACATATCTTCCAGTAACACACAGCAGCCGGTGTGTTATTTAGGTGAGATCAGAGCTGATGTCGGGCAGCCAGATGCGTACAGGCGTTATGATCCCTCTGTGCTCATGCATGTAGAAAACAGAGGGAGTAAAAAGGAGGCAGCCTTATCAGTGGTAACCATGTGTGCGCAGTGGGCAGCGTGATGGAGCTGCATCCTCGCGCTCGTGGCCATCGAGGAAAAACCAGGCGAACTGTAATCTGTCGCCACACCCATCACATAAAGCCAGACACGGCGCGGTAGCTGGAAAAAAGAGAGCGTTTTAATATTAACAGCGACATGACAACAGCCGACGGCTATGGGTGAGCGACAGATGAGTCACACACCTCCACTAGCTTCCCCTCTGTTTCAGTGCACATATACAGTGGACCTGCACCATAAATAGCGGGAGGGTGCCATTATTGATGTGGCAAATAAAAAAAAAGGAAGAAAAATGCTGCTTGGGTAAATGGATGATGGGCAGTGATGGTGCACGTGGGGCCAGTTTAGAAGAGGTATTTAAAGATGTGGACGCGTCTCTCTGTCAATGCGCATGATACTGCGGTTCCACTACTATGGCACGCTCCAACTCACCTTGAATCGGCGCACGGCCGCTCTCCTGTCATTCGGGTGCGGGGCGTACGGAGAACCAATACACGCCCCAAAGCCTCAATCAGCAGCCAATCCAATGACAGAAGAGGCGGACCTGTGGCTGCGTTCTCACACTTGGTTTCACTATGCGCTCGTAAAACGGCTCCGTCTACTACGAACGCGGCGGTGCAGGTGCTCTGTCTCTTCGGGAGAGGATGCGGATGGAAGGACGGGGGAGGGAAGGGATGAAGGGAAACGCCACGAGGAAAGAAAATAGGATATGAAAAGGGGCTTTTGCTAAGAGACAGTGAGGTGCAAGGTCGAATATGAGAGTTCGGTTGAACGGGGCACTTTGCGTGGTAAAAGCTGGTCGGCAATAGTACTATGATTTGGTATGTGGCCACTCTGATAGCAAGTGTATTCAGCACCAGAGGAACGGCCGCTCAAGGTGAGTTGAAGTGCAATATATCTTGTGCCGCACATATGCTTTCTGCTGTCTCCGTGCACGCTTCATTGGTGCTGCTTTTTGCAATCGCATGGGATTTTTTTTTGTACGTTAGGTCATATGAACTGTGGAGCTAATTCATCCTAACAAATGGCTGCATATCACATATGTCACGTGAAAGTTCAGCCCTGGTTAAATCGTATCAGGGCAAACAATAATTGTCTTGGAATGGCCTGGCTCATATATGCATGATATGTGATCCACATGCCAGTGATGTAGGCTACAAAAGGTACAGAATGATTGACCATGACAAAGATGGGTTAATTGATATGGATGTGTAGATTTAAAGGCCTGTATTGTGATATGCACGATGCTCATTTGTGTGATAAAACAAAGATGAGCACATTGGAAATAACGTCCCCGCTGCTAAGGAGGGGAATGTGTGCATTGTATCATATCAAGCAGTCCCATTTGAGTTCTCCAGAGAGGGGTGTGACCGTCTAAGCCCTCAAGATGGAAAAGTAACTAAATAATGCATTACGTGTCAGATAGAATGCACTCTTGGATTGATAGAGCCCATTGCTGCATGCATGGGATTCACACGCTGAATTTCACACTGCACATGGATACGGTACGGTCACACAGTGCTGTGTGTGATGCACCAAGCACATACAAGGCCCGCCTAGTGCTGATTCAAGTGGCTCATTATACTAATCATTCCTAGAGCAACACACTGCACAATATCCCTTTTGTTCTTATTTTTTTCTGAGCACTCTGTATTGACCCATGTACTTACTTAACCTTGCTTTTCCACTCGTGTCCAGATGAGGGAGACATGTGCCAAGCTGTCGCCTGGTAACTGATCCCAATGACCCCCACATACCCAGTCAAAACTGGTCTGCTCACAGGTCTGGCTCCTCCTGTGATGACAGCCAGGTTCAAGCCGAGCACAATGTGAAAACGTCCTCTCATAAAACATTTGATTAAGGAGCAGAGAACATCTCATGGGGTGTGATTGTTTCAAGCAGAAATTCTCCATTTTATGAAGACATACTGTAGATGTGGCTTAATAATATCGACTCAAAGGTGTTGTCTGGTATCGGCACTGCACTCAAGGTGATTTACTTTTGAAAAGGCTTACAGTACAGGCTGCACCAGAGAGTCACAATTCACAACGTAGTCTAACAGTAATTACAAATGAGAGCTGGTCTACTTCTTTTATTACTGCGTCCCAGAATTTAGTGTCTGAACCCAGTCTGGTGCGACACTGAAATGCACGTTATCACCAACTGACTTATTTTTCGTCCCCATTTCATCAACACACCAACCTGTCATCAGAGTTGAAGGCTTTTTGACAATAATTATGCAGCTTTATTGTCATAAATGCTAAGTTATATACTAATTGCAGCATAATCTAATGACAGGCTGCTGTTTGAAGAATGTGTGAAGTACGCTTGAAAAGAAGGCAAAGTTTGTTAAAACAGTAAAATAAAACTTTAACCGCGGTGCCTTTGCATCATTGAGCTTTTTTTTTTTTTAAAGGAGTAGCTCGATATTTTAGAGAATAGCTTATTCGTTTTCTGCTGGGAGTTAGATGAGAAGATCGATACCACTCTCATGTCAACAAGCTGCTTAGCTTAGCATGAAGACTGGAAACATTGGGAAACAGCTAGCCTGGCTCTCTCTGAATGTACAAAAATCCACCTCACAGCACATCTCTTGCTCACTAACAACATGTTTGTTTAATTCATACAAAAACAGGTGTAAAAAGAATTTGTTTTGGTTTACGTGCTGGACTATTTCTTAGCTGGCAGCAGTGACTTCTTGGAGTCATGTTGTCACTGTGCAACATATCCTCATACGACTGTATGATATCTTACAAAATGTTGCACATATGCAAAAAAATATTTTGTGCGCTATCCTACCAGCAACACGAGCGATCAGTGTGCCTGAACAAGCCCCCGCAGTGCAGAACCTGTTTAGGCAACAAAACTACTTAGGTTTAGGAAAAGATGGTGGTTTTGATTAAACGGGTTAATCTTCTTATACATGGGCCTTGAACAGCGGCCTCCTGAGTGTTTAGGCCATCCACCCACCCCCACCGGACTTTGTCGCTCTTTATACTAAGTCACCTGACTTCCTTCTGGCTCACCATTATGCGGGTTATGTACAAATGAAATAGTGTATTTCTTTTCGTATAAGTACGAATAGCAACTGAGAACAGCCAGGCAATCAGCAGGACTCCAGGAAGTCACTCTTCTCGGCCAATAAATTGTAGTTTTTTCACGTTCACGTGTACGGATTAAACAAGCAAAATATAACGTGTTTCTTACTTTTGGACAGAGCCAGCCTAGTTGTTTCCCCCTGTTTCCACTCTTTGTGCTAAGCTAAGCTTACCAGCTGCTGGCTGTAACATTTCTGTACAGATGTGAGAGTGGTATTGATTTTCTCATCTAACTTTCAGCAAGAAAGTGAAATAAGCATATTTCCTACTCCATTAAGTAATAGTAATTAAATAAGTTGCCATCTTTATACACATGCTAGTGATATGCATGTGTGCTATGTTAGCACCTACCAGTATGATCCCATGCTGTTGGACTGAATGCCATACTAACAAAATGGTGGTCTAAACCTGACCCTAATACTACCAATTAAAAAACTATATTAAAGGAAGTTTGATGGGTTTTTACATTGAGGTAAGAGCAGTGATAGCATGTTTTAATTAGTTTCCACTGCCTTATGCATGAGAGATAGTAGTGGTCAGATTTCAAGGTACCAATGAACATAAATCAGAACAGATGGCCAACAGATAACTTGCTCCAAAACAGTTGAGCTGAGGCCTGGCTCCTTTCTCTGGAATGGTATTGGTGTTAGGAATGAACAAAGGGCCAGTGAGTCTGCAGTAAGACATGTTTTAGTTTCCCTGTAGAGAATTACATTTAAAAAATGCTGATATTTCCTGAAACAATGGATAACAATTGTGTTGGTGTGTTTAATTTGAATGGACTTAGAAGCTGTTGAAAAATATCATGATGTGATATTTCTCTTATGTATATCACATAGCCCTGCTTAAACAGTAAAACTACATACTGACACACAGGATACAAGACCAGCAGGATGTTGCAGGATGCAGCGAGACATTGGAAGAGGCTCTGAATGGTTAGACTAGAAGAGATTATCTGGCAGACTTTACTGGAAGTCAGTTTTCATTTCAACGTGTGAGATTTGTTGGTGGCACAACATGATGTGATGCAGGTTGTGTTTTTTTTCCATACAACGGCATGGTGGCCATAAAGGTGGCGTCATCTAGCAGGCACACTTATCATTGTACAGATTGAAATCCATCAGAGGAGTAACATTTTTCTGTTTCATTCTGTCATTGTAAATTAAATAGATTTGTATCCGACACAAAAAGCTAATTTTAAACGTCAGTTTTGGCTTTGGTTCTCTAATATGTGATGTGCATTTTACTGCATTAGTCATTGTTTAAAAAAAAAAAAAAAAAAAAGATGAAGAAAATTGCAAGTGAATATCATAGTTGCATACTTACAGCCCTATACTGAGCTGTGTTTGTAGAGAGGCTGTCTGACAAGAAGAGTCCCAGATGCATGGAAATGTTTTCATCTTTAAGGAAACTGGAAGCCTAAATGGGTCAAGTTTAGCTGGGATTATTTGTGGCTGACAGGATGGTGTTGAAAGTGGAAGGTGAAGTCAGTAAACAGAATCCCGACATAAAAAAGTGTCAAGATTTTAAGAGACAGAGGGCCAGATGTACTAACGCTTTTGCGGCCACTTCAGGCGTATTTGTTTCGCAACGTGCATGTAAAAGCATGGCGAGGTATGTACAAACATGCCGCACTGAGGTAAAAGCGCAGACTGCCTGTCGCGGGAACTGAAAATGGCAAATTGCGCTTTTCCCTGTCATGCATATGAATTCATGGAAGGGTCAAGGGGAAAGTGGGAATTTCCAATAAAGAGATGGGAGGGGAAGCGTAAAGTGCACCTAATTATGTATTCCGCGATATGTACAAAAAACGCCCGTGAAAGTGCACCTCTGTTTTGCGGTGGAAATTCTCCGCCTCTTAAAAGCAGGTGTAAACCAGGATGCAGGTTTCCTCGCATATGCCTCCAGGTGAAATGGCAGCAGTAATCCGAGTAAGACGAAGACATAGGTCAAGGAGACGAGCTGAAAAGATTTTTTCCACAAGGATCACACTTTTTCAGTTGAGTGAACACAAAATCATTAAGCGTTACAGATTAAGCAGCCATGCAATATTACAGTTACTGGAAGAAATCAAAGATGACATTGAATCTCCGACTCAGCGTTCACATTCTATTCCAGCAGTTGTTAAACTCCTCGCTACATTACAAATATTGGCATCATGATCATTTCAAACAGTCATAGCATCAGCAGTGGGAATATCGCAGTCTGCACTCAGCTGTAGTAGCTGTAGCGTTAACGCTTTGCTACAGCGCAATTTCCAGTATAGTGGGCGGAGAATGGCGCTGATTACCCGATGAACTGCAGGTTTGGTAAATACGACCTAAGCTGAAGTATCACAGCGTGCGCTTTCTGCAGGTTGGCCATGGCGCTGATAACGCTACGTTCACAAATGTACGTACATCTGGCCCAGAATGTCATCTGTGTTGACTGTATCCCTCATCCACGAATTTGCCTGATAAAGTAACTGAAGCAGGGGTCAAGCGGGGGTTTTTCATGTGAAAAGTAAGAGATACAGAATCAGAATCAGAAATACTTTAATAATCCCAGGGGGAAATTATTTTTGTTACCACTCCAGGTATACAAACAACATATACAAACAACATATATTGTCCAGACTTTTTACATATATAATAAAAACAAATATACAGTAATAATATATAAAATATGAAATATGATACTCAGAGGTTTACACGATGACTTGCCTGAATTTGAATTTGTGCTACACCATGTCTACACAGGAGGCAGCAGCAGCAGCAGCTTCAGTCCTCTGTCTAGTGTGTACACAGGATGCGTTTAGGCACAGTATTGAGTGTAGAGTCACTTGCATTTTGGCAGCGCTTAGAGCTCAACACACAATCACTGTAGTTGCACGCGTTAAACAGAAGAAAATAAAGTTGAAGTGTAAAAATGTGTGTAGACAGCTGCATTTCTTTTTTAAATTGAAGGATCATTTTTCGTCTGAAAAGAACATGGCTGAGGGCTGCACGATATGAGGAAAATATCTAATCTATCTAATAATCAATTTTTTTTTGACTGATATTGCGATTGCAATATGATTCACAATATTGGAGGGAATCATCATTTTTGTATCATTATTCTCATTTTCATTGAAAAAATATATAAAAAGAATGGTTTGACACATTGTTTGCCTTTAACAAACATTGCGCCCCCCCTGCGATTTGGATATTGCAGTAGTCCACATTGCGATTTCAATAACATTGCTCTTAATTGTGCAGCCCTAGCTAAAACGCAGACACACCTTTTGGAGCTTTTTGTTGATTTGCTGCTGGTGTACTCTAGGCAAAAATGCAGATTAGCAACTAGAGGTAACATCATATTTTCCTGTGATTGCTAAAGTGTGCACGGAGTTGTTTGGCCATAGTCAGGCAGACAACAGGACTGCATAATAAAAGGCAGTCCCAGGTGCTGCATTTGCCCATCAAATACAGACAGGAACACATTCCTGAAAGATTACTTTGTAACGTAAGATATTTTCAAGGCTTGAAAGAGCCTTTCTCATAGTATTATAAATCGCTTTGCAGGGTTTTAGCGTCTGATAAGCCTTCACACTCATGGATCTTATGTCGTCATCTCACTTTTCTAAAGACAGAGCTGTTTACAGTGCAAAAGTGTGGTAAACAGCCTTGTTCCCTGCACCCAATAAGCTCACCTGAACCTTGTCAATAATCTCTGAATTTCTCACTTCTTATTGTTGGAGGGTGTTGGAAGTGTTGGGCATTTGCAGTGAGCTGTTTATTAGCCTGTGGATTAGCTGGTTAATTAACTAATGGAAATTGAAAATAAGTTACAACGCAAAAAGTGAATATTGATTATATTAAACAATCCCATTTTTTTTTTTTTACAAACTTTTAATAGCATACTGATGCAATTCACAACTTTCTAAAATAAAAATTGAACAAGTTAAATTCAATTGTACATAAAGAAATATAAACCTAATTACAAAAAACTTTAACTAGATGTTTACGTACTGTGGGAATCGTTTTTCAACCAGTTAACCACATTAGTCAGTGATTTACACAGAACAGCTCAGGTTTGAGCAATCAGTCACTGTAAATGGATGGTCAAAGAAGTCTTCTTGTGCCAAGTGCCCATTGGGGAGGCAGCATATGGTCAGGGAGACTCAAGGTTAGTTCAACAAAGTCAACGATGACTTGGCAACCAATCAAGGTGATGCAAGAGGGACACTGATGGCAATGTAGAAGTAATTAAATGTCATTGGCAAGTGTCGGGGAGTAGTATATATGAAGGACTATTTTCAGCCTGAGTCACTGATGGCAGACTGACTTTCCTCTCAGGTCCTGTGCTGGGACTTGGTGTGTTTTAAGCATTTGTTGAACTGGCTTTTGGCCAGATTGTATTCATCTGTAATTCCCTTCTCGTGAGTCCGCTCCTTGATGTTTCACAGAAGCTCCCTCGTGAACCGTGGCTTGGCACTCTTGTTCTTCTGTCACTGGGTTTTCTTCTGAAACCACGTTTCTTCAAAGACAGAGATCTATAGAAGTAGACAGCATTTGTGAAGGCGTCAAAACTGCCACTCACATATCTTAGGGCCTCCCAGTAGCGCCGATGCAGTTTCTGAAAGCCCTCCTACTGTCTCTGGAGTCCAGCTTCAGATTGTGCTTCAGATATACTGGGCTGTCTTCACTTTTTGTCTGGATGTTAGAGCTGTCTGGGACATTGTGTGAGGCTGCTTTCCGTGAGATGGTTGAGGACATGTTTTGACAGCAGTGATTTAAGTTGTCTAATATCTAAAGTTTTTTAAGTGATATCCGCCTCAGTGCAATTTAGTGTTAGTTTTATGTTGTGACTGCTCTTCTGCATTTGTTCAAAATCATAATGTGAATCGTAGGCCCTGACGGTACTGCAGTATTTACAGTCTGGCTGGTGATATGCACTAAATGATACAGTGCCAAAGGGTTGCAGAGGTTGGGTCAGTTCTATTTAAAAACATCAACGCTGCCAATTAATGCAGGAAAAAATAAAACTTAAAGAATGCAGTTTGTATTCATTTAATTTCTGGCTTTAGGTGGTTATGGATTTGACATGTTGCCACTTTTTTTTTTCTTTCTTTTTTTCAGATATTGTAGTGTACTGTAAATTAGATGCCACATTTATAGGCAAACACAGGCAAGTTGTAAACTGCTGAGTGCCAGTAGTACACATCGCCAGTAGTGAAGGAAGCATTTAGATCCTTTACTTGCTGATTAAATCCAGCTCTGTGTCATGGCAGTGTGGGCAGTGTGTTTAGATGAACGGTGTTTGCCAGTGCATGTCATCTGCCGAGATGCGCCAGATGACACAAAACCACGTGATCTCGGCAGACCTCCACTGCTCCGCTCCTCAGTGCACTGGGGCCACAGAGCAAACCCAAATACCATTTATCTAAACACACTGCCGTGCCCACGCAAAGATTACACAGAGTTGGTTGAAAAAGTATCCCTTTAAGTAAAAGTAGTAATACCACAATGTAAAAATACTCCACTAGGCTACACTAAAAATAAAAGTCCAGCATTGTAAATATTGCTTAAGTAAAAGAATTAGCAGCTAACTTTACTTAAAAGTATCAAAACTAAAAGCTCTCATAATGTGAAATGGCGGTGACGTTATATATATATTTTACTGTTTTACTGTTTCAATTGGTCGAGGTGGAGCTAATTTGAACTACTTTATAAACTGTTGTCATGTTTTATAAAACGGATTGTAGATTAAGTATTTAATCTGAAAAGCACCAGCAATCATAGGCGTCACATAATTGTAAGTAAAGTACAATATTCACCTCTAAATTGTAGTGGAGTGGCAGTATTTTTGCTTTGACCCTAGTCTCGCATTGCCAGACCTTCCTCCACAGCGCTGCAAAGGAGGGTCTGGCTAGTCCACACAGCATTCCGGGATGGGAGAAAAACGTGCTCTGGTTTATTGGCATTTCTTTAAACCAATCTCATTCGTCATGGGCGGTGCTAACCGCCGCACGGAGCCCCAGTGCCGCTGAAAAATAGCCTCGGGAAGGAACTTGTTTTGGTGGAACATGTTCAAAGGTTGTTTTAGTCGTGCAACAGAAAACTCAGATTGGACAGATAGTCTAGCTAGCTGTCTGGATTTACCCTGCAGAGATCTGAGGAGCAGTTAACCGTAGTCCTCATGAATCCACCGCAGTTTAAAATTCCAACACAAAGAAAGTGTAAGGTAACGGACGTCTGGCCGAAAAAAGTGACGTCCGGCGGAATTTCCGGCGGTAACGGAGCAATCCCGGAAGTGGAAGGTCGTGGATATAGACTACTTTGACCCTGGCTCTACATTAAAGGAATAGTTCGGCATTGTTGTAAATATACGCTTACTAGCTGTCTTGTCGAGAGTTAAATGAGAAAATCTGCACCGATATCATGTCTGTACTGTACGCTAAATGTGTATCTTAGCTTACCGAAGGTAACAAAGGATATTTTTATTTTTATCAGCATAGTGATGTTATCACCTATCCAGTTGTTTTAACCATAAGTATGTGTATTAAACATATTTCCTTGACTGATGCTTTAACATGCCTGCCAAGCTGTTCTGAAATGATGTCCTCCTGATTTGGTCCAACTTGTTCGTCATTTTCCAACAGACACACGGCACAACTTCATCTCTCTTATTCCTATTTTTCACTGCTGTACTTTCTCGCTCACAATCATAAGAGTAAAGCTTAGTAATGAGCTTAGGAAAGGGCCTGTGCTCAAGCTGTGGATGGCAGACTGTCAGTACTGGGCATGTGCCAGCTCTTTCTGGTGGTGCCCCCTCCCCTTCTCCTCCTCCCTCTGCCAGCCCGGTCCCAGCGGAGCCTCCTTGCAAACAAAGCCTGCAGCATTCTGGGAAAGCCAGTTTTTTTCAAATCATGAGGTTCTGGTTGGATGGACTGCTTTCCAAGCCGCTACATCATCATCTATCTGAAAGAATGCTGCTTATGAGAATATAAGTAAAATATGACGTTGTGTCGATGTTACACTTACTACAGGTCCAGTTGTATCATCTGTACAGTAAAGTCTATCTGTCTTATCATGCAGCTGAAAAAAATAAATATATATAGATCTGCGATTAATCAGGCAGTCAACCGATAAATGAACTTAATGACTAGAGAGGGAATTCCAATGATTTAAACTGAGAGAAAATTAAAACAATAGTCAATGATTCAGCATAATGTAATTCAGGTGATGTAGTGCAATTTACTGAGGTCATGATACAGACTATGAGGTTTTCTTTTAAAGTTTAGTACACTACAGTTCTTTTGCATTCATGGCATGTCTGGGACAGACAGATGTTTACTTGTATTTTAATATTTTTCCCCCACTGAATGAATGAAAGTCTGGTTGGTATAAGTAACTCAACTTATCGCACATATTTACACTTTTATCCTGTTACTAATTCAACATTTGTACTAGGTGACATACTGGTAGAAAAAAGCTCCAACATTTCACCCTTCCAGTTTTAAAAATCTCCAAAATATTGTAAATAAAATTATAATTTCCCTTCCAGTCGTCCCTTCCAATTTGGTACAAATTCTCCACATCATATACCCGTTCCACAGAGTGTATTCCTACCTAGTAAGGGAAGATAAACTAATTGATTTATCTTGCACTTCCATAAGGTCTCAGACAACCACTGTGTTGTGTCTTACAGCAATTGTGGGACGCATAAAATGAAAAATGACAGTGAGACCGTTTGTTTGAATGATTCAAATGATCT
The DNA here is from genome assembly GCF_008315115.2 of Sander lucioperca. Classification (NCBI taxonomy): domain Eukaryota; kingdom Metazoa; phylum Chordata; class Actinopteri; order Perciformes; family Percidae; genus Sander; species Sander lucioperca. The sequence continues at coordinate 8,627,048 of NC_050177.1, forward strand.
ATATTTCCATTTCCTGATGTGTGTCTTGTCTGCAAATAATGACTGTTGTCTCTCAGAAGCAAAGGTGGAAGTAGTGTAGTGTTGTAATACTGCCATAAAAAGTCTTCAGGAGGAGGTCGGGTGGATGGTTTGTTCGTACAAACTGCAGTTCACATGCATTACGTGCACATTAGTTTATTTTAAACATAAACATGATCTTCTCCAAACCGTAACCAAGTAGTTTTAGTTTCCTAAACTTAAAGTGGCCATATTATGCTCATTTCAGGTTCACAATTGTATTTTGAGGTTGTACATGGTTTAATTCTCAAAAAACACCATATTTTTGTTGTACTGCACATTGCTGCAGCTCCTCTTTTCACCCTGTGTTCAGGTCTCTGTTTTAGCTACAGAGTGAGACCTCTCACTGCTGTAACATCTTTGTTGGCAGTCGCACATGCACAGTAGCTAGGTAAGATCACATCATCTAGCTAGCTGTTTGTGTCTTCCACCTCAGTAGTACAAGGCAGGATTAGCCGGGAGACTTCTTCTAAACGAGGGCACACTTCCAACTTTGTGTGGAATACCTGCAGAATAGGGACATCTAAGTAGTTCTTTTGTAGATTATGGTGAACTAGTGTGTGTTGTAGCAGTGTTTTGCCATTCTGAATGAGCTAGCATGCTAGCACTAGCATGCTACGGTTAGCCACCTCGTTTCGGCTAGTTACGTAGAAAGCCGTGCCGATTTTGAACAGCTCACCCGGAGACTGAAGGTAGGACACATTCAGAAACCTGTATCTCACTCAAAACAGCATGGCTGTTTTTTTTTTTACAAGTTTGTATGCGTGTGGAAGCACCAGAGACACAAAATAACACCCCAAATCCCAGAAAAAGTGATTTTTTTTCATAATATGAGCACTTTAAACAAACCTTAACCTTAGCATATAAGAACATGCTCATGATTATGACATATGTTGTTGTTTAATAATGAGGACTAGTTGTTCATGTAAGGAGGAACTGTAAAAAGCATTTAAATCGTAATGAAATAATTACTTTGTAGCAGTGTCTAATTCTCCTTTTATTGATTACCAAATGGGAAATATCATTTGTTTGAGTATTATTTAGATTTTTATCATTAGTCACATTATTTCTAGAAGTTGTTTTTTTTTTTTTGCCCAAAAGACAAAAAGGAAGTGATGATAACAGTGCTAATGAGTTAAGATAAAATGTCCTAATTATGAAATAAACCAGATAAAAATACACTTTTTTAATCTAATTAAGTTAAATTTAAAATAATCAGTAGTGCCATCAAGAAATGTCTTATGTTGCAAAAAAAATACATATATTGCAGTATTCACAATGTTCATACTAGTTTTGTCTTTCTTTAAATACCATTACGCTTGCTAGACGGATTCCATCTACAATCAAGTAAACATTTAAAAGGAATGATTCACTCCTGGATATGTCATGTCTTTCCTCTATTTTGGAGAAACGCATACATGCATCTGCCCAAGAAGCACTTATCTCTAGAGTTAAATGTTGAATCCACACAGAGCACAATTATGTGGCTCTGAACTGCAGCTCAAGTGTTTGTGTGAGAGTCACAGAAAGAGGAAGTGAGCACGGGGGGGGAGCGAATGGGAATTATATGGAAGTGGATACGTTGATCGGAAGATATGTAGCGCTGTGGATGTCTGAGCAGCTCACATACAATATAGGAAGTCAGTGTTGCTTTCAATCTTTCACTCACACTGTACATATGATTTATTGATGCTGAATAAACTCATAACCAGCTGTAATTATATACAAAAGCACTAATAAGCGCTGCTAGCAGCCTCTTTGTGTAATTAATTTGAATCACCTTTATAACTCATTTAAAAATGACTGAATCATGACTGGACCGAGGAGTTTTTGTGACTTACAGCTGCTGCCAACGACGCCCCATAATGTGCACCTCTGGCAGTGCAGTGCCCAGCAATGTTGGTTCGACCTTTGTGTCTTTGGCAAGCCAAGCCCATTTTACACATCTCTCCTCGCTGTGTGTTCAAGCAGGTGTCAGCACATCCATTGCATCCCTGACTGAGCATTGCTTGTCTGAAAGGGGGGGACTTTGCCATTAAAGAGAGCTAAATAATGAAGAGATGAGACCAAATGAATCTTGGATTGTCCCCGTATAAAAGTAAAAGTAGAAACACTGAGGTAACTGTCTTGTCTGCTAAAAAACAACCTTGTGGACTGGAAAATCCCCTTTGGTCTACAGAGTGTGAAGTAAAATGTGTCAAAAATAAATTTCATTTTAAATGGAAGTCAATAGTTATGTTTGAAGACAGTGTTTTCTGCTAGATTTGTACTGTATGTACGGTGGTATAAGTACTCAGATCCTTATTCCTTTAAAAAATAACAATACTACAGTGTAGAAATACTCTGTTATGCATTTAAAATTTGACTTAAAGCAGCCATATTATGCTCATTTTCAGGTTCATAATTGTATTTTAAGGTTGTACCAGAATAGGTTTACATGGTTTAATTTTCAAAAAACACCATATTTTTATTGTACTGCAGTGCTCTCTCTCACTGCTGCAGCTCCTCTTTTCAGCTGGTCTCTGTTTTAGCTACAGAGTGAGACCTCTTTTTTTCTTCTTCTGTACTATCTTTGATTGCACTGCACATGCGCAGTAGCTCAGATGTAGATCATGTCAGCTAGCTAGCTCCATAGACAGTAAAAGAAAGGCTATTTCTACAACTTCGGTCAGTTACAAGGCAGGATTAGCTGGGAGACTTCTAAATGAGGGCGCACATGTAAGTAGTTCTTTTGTAGATTATGGTGAACTTGTGTGTGTTGTAACAGTGCTTTGCTATTGAGAACGAGGTAGCATGCTAGCGTTAGCATGCTAGCGTTAGCATTAGCGTTAGTGTTAGCATTAGCGTTAGCATGCTAACGCTACGAGCTAATGGTTGCGGTTAGCCTGCTCGTTTTGGCTTGTGACGTCACAAGCCGTGCCGATTTTGAACAGCTCACCCAAAGACTGAAGGCAGGACACATTCAGAAACCGTATCTCACTCTAAACAGCATGGATGGATTTTTTTCAAAGTTTGTATGTGTGTGGAAGCACCAGAGACACAACATAACACCCCAAATCCCAGAAAAAGTGATTTTTTCACAATATGGGCACTTTAAGTAAAAGTGCAAAAGTAGTAGGATCAAATATATATTCAAAGTACTCAGAGTAAAAGTACTCATTATACACAATGTCCCATTTCAGAAAAAAATATATAATTATTGGATCATAATTAGGGATGCATTATTGTGTTCCACTTGTGTATGTTATCACTTTAATGTTGCAGCTGGTAAAGGTGGAGCTAATCTTAATTACTTTATACTGTATACAGCTGGGTAGCTTGTGAATTTTCCCCAGAGGATCAATTAAGTCTTATCTTAACCTGTAGTTATAAATCATAACTTATGTGTTGATTACATTTTGTATTGATCTGTAAAGTAACTGAAGTTAGCAAATAAATGTAGTGTAGTAAAAAGTACATTTCACTCTGAATTTTTAGTAGAGTTGAAGTATAAAGTAACATTGGAAATAGTCAAGTAAAGTCCAAGTACCTCAAAATTGAACTTTGAGTACTTGAGTAAGTGTACTAAGTAAATGGGGAGAAAAGTGGTGATGGCATGGACCTGAACATGATGTTCAGTCTGAAAAGCTGGACAACCAGTAAACACAAATCCTCTTGCTGGAGTCAAATTTGTGATGTTCACCAGCAACCAAAATAACTGTGAGGAAGTTAATGAAAGCAGAATGTGAGAGAAAAGATCTTTCAAAGCTACATGATATGAGTGCAACAATAACACCTTCTATAATCCCACAGAGTGTGTTTTAGGAGTCTGGATTTCCCAAGGGCAACATGACATCATGACTTTGCGTAAACATACACTTTCTTAAGTGGCGTGTTATCTGTATGCGTTTTGAGCTATCAGTGTGTACGTCTACGCTGTATACAGTGGACGTAAACATACACGCCACTTGCCGTGTTATCGCGAGAAAGCAGCGGTTGAGTTTAGGAAATGTGACTTGGGTTTAGGAAAAGTATAACCGGTTGGTTTTAGGAAAAAAAGAAAGCGACGGTTGAGTTTAGGAAACGTGACACGCGGGACCCGATCCCCGATGTCCTGGGTGAAAGTCCTGTGTTGTTTTACCCATCCACCTCCCCGACCAACCCCCTTTCGCCCTTTCATACTACTCGCTACGGCGTAAATTCACACCCAATCGCAAGGTAATGTAAGTCAATGGAGGCCAAACGGCATTGATAAACACGCTAAAAAGCGAGTATGCATCTTGATAACACACCAGAATGGCATACGAATTGGCATGTCATACATACGCCACTTCATGAGATCAGTCTGCCAAGGGTCTGGGTGCAGGTCCAGGGCACATCAGCTATAATTGTGTGACTAGCAGGCCAAACCCAGCTGACCTCTGCCTGAGCCTAAGGCCGCGTTCAGACAGCCTGCGTCGGCTGTCCGACGGTCCAAGAAAAAAGGAAGGAATCCATTCATTTTGAATGGGGGTAGTGCCTTCAAGCTGCGGCGGGGTTTGCCACAGGGGTGGGCACGCAAAAAAACGCAGCGGGCCTGCGGCGAAATGTTAAGACCAACTCAACTATTGGAGAAACGCAAACCCATGTCACGCTGCAGTGGCCAATCATGTAACCGTAAATCAGACTCAAACGAAAAGCAAGCACTGAACTGCCCGGGAGCTGGATGTTTCCTGCAACAACAACGCACTCGCTATGTCTCGCTCGTCTCTTTCCTTTCTCTCTCTCCTGTGAAATAAGCTGCCTTCAAGTGTGGTCGGAAACATCGAGATCTATAAAAGATCTGACGGAAAACAGTAATTGTGACATATAAAGTGTACTTGTGCTTTGTTGGGGGGTTTAAGAACACAACAGGATGTCACACAAATGGGCTGTTTCATTGACACTCCCCCCGCCGCATAACCCTGCGAGAAATCGCCGGATCGTCTTTTTTGGTCTGAATGCATTGTTAGTAGCTCCACGGTGCCATGGATGCTGCCCTGAGGTGTTTTTTTTTAATCTATTTTTAGTTTATTTTCTCAGTTTTTCCTCTCTTTCAGTTATAAATACACACACACATACACACACACACACACACACACACACACACACTCGTGCCATGAACGACCACTACTATTATTTTATTGAATTTCTTTTTTCTGTTGAAATGTCATGAAGCTAAAAAATACAAAATATAATCACAAATTGGGATGTGTTATTATGGATAAAGATAAGACTTTATTTATCTCTTGGTGAAATTCACAAGAACACGGCAGAATACCTCACCTAACAGCTGCAGCATTAAAGCTACAGTAACTTTAATGAAAAATAACTTTTTGTCATATTTGCTTAAGCTGTACTACGTGAATAAGATCATCTGCGGAAGAAGCATTCCCCTGCCTCCTCCTATTGCTACCAATGGCAAACGGAAAACAACCAATCAGAGCCGAGGAGTCTCTAACACAGTGTCAATGACTGCTCGTAAACTGCAGTCAAACTGCAAAACTAGGCAGTGCTGATCAAATAGGAATCACAGTTATTTTACTGCATTGCCAATTTCTCGCTTAACATTTTTTCAGAAACACATTTTAGTATACTGTTTAGATGTAAAATGAGAGGTTTTTGGTTTTGGCTTGACTTGGTCACAAACGTCTCATTTCGTCTTTACAGACGATTAAATTCAATAATATTGTACATTTAAAGGTATGAAGTACCGATATCCTGCCCAACTGTGGTATTGCTATTTTTTTTACTAAAGTACAATATCTGAGTACTTCCTCCACACCGGTGATGATCCTGTAGAATATGATGCATTGCTGTAGATTAAACTACCCAACAGTATGTAAAGTAGTTAAAATGTATAAAAGCAGTATGGCAGCAGTAATATTAATTCAGTAACATCATATTTAATAGTACAACACTGACAGGGACCAGTTTCCTGCATAATGAGTACTTTTACTTTGGCTACTTTAAGTACATTTTGAATGGTTTGAATGCAGAACGTTTACTTGTAGTGGAGTATTTTAACTGTGTGGCATTGATACTTTTACTTAAGTAAAGGATCTGAATACCTATTCCACCCAGTTGCAGTTCTAGACCATTTCAAATGGAGGGGCCAGGCTGGGACCACATGCAGTTTTAGAGATATCAAATATATTAAGCACAAATGTTACATACCACCAACCCTCCATAGGCTTGGTTCTACAAAAGAAAAGAACGATGCACACACAATTTTATTTATTACTGCACATGAATAATACCCCCCCCCCCCCCAGAACCGCCACTGCAAACAGACATATCACCAACCACACCATCACACACACACACACACACACACACACACACACACACACACGCACACGCGCACACGCACGCACACACATGCACACTCACACACTCAGGCCATGCTTTGATGTGACCTTCAGCATATGCAGGCTGGCATTCAATTACCGCCATGTCAGTGGCCCATCCAGCCCAGTGGCTGCACGTCCTTGAGAGTCTCTCTCCAGCCTCCGTCCAGTCTATATATTCCATTACATCCTCCACATTGGGAGCTCTGTCTGTTATAAAGCAGCGCTCACATCCTCAACCCTGTGAAGGCACACACACACACACACACACACACACACACACACACACACACACACACACAGCTTGATGTATCCTTTACAAAATCTCTAACTGCAGTGAGCAATGGCTTTCCTCGTTTGTACGCTGAATCAAATTTGAGCCTGAGGTTAATATTAGATTTTAGTTTTTACTGGGTAAAATATTATGCCAGTGTAACAAAACAACAACAAAAAACACCCTGGACCAGAAAATCCAAGCACTGCTCATCAAAAATTTGTCTCAGTTTTTTATATTTTCCCACAATATTGTTCAGTGTGTTATTGGACAGCATTACTGTCAAAACATTTCACTCTGCTTTGCCTGATTATTGCCCAAAATTGCCTTGAGAGTCTGTTTACTGTATGAATCTGTGATCATTACTGAAAGTACAGTGTGGTGCGAGAGCCATTTTCAGCCACTGCCACTTGCAAAACGCTCCAGTTAAAATCTCTTGCAGATTTAACCCCGCGTGCCCCTTCGCTGTTCTGCTGCGATGATTCATGTACTGGTCTGCACAGCTGTTGATTGACCTCGAACAGATGTCTCTTATTGGTTTATGATGTTGTTACATCACATTGTGTGTATCAGTAAACATTTGTCTTTGGCTGCTTCTCTTAGCTCTTAATGTCCTTGTCACATTTGTGCTTTCCTCATATGTGTTATTTATCTCATAAGGCAACCTCGTGGATAAGTGCTCTATAAATAAAGATTATTATGATTATTGACTTTGTGACAAAGCTACAAGTTACAAAAAGCAATGCTCTCAGAGCTCTAGAGCTGAAACGATTGGTGGATTAATCGATTAAACGATCAACAGAATAATAATCGATTGATTAATTACTTTAATTCATTTTTCAAGCAAAACCACCAAATACTCTTAATAATTCCAGTTTATCTCAGTGTTTCCCAATCTGGGGGTCCAGACACAAATTAAATCTAAGTAATGCACTGATTTTGAAATGAAACAGTATATTATGGATAAACAGAATTGTGATAGAAACAAGACTGTATCAATCTTTTATTAGAACTAGAATTCACAAAGGCAAATCCACTTTGCATGTTTTGTGACTTTTACTTTTGACTGGATTAATAGAGATTATCTTCAAATTTATGGAAGCGGGGGTGGATAGTAGATTTTATAAAGCAATCCGCACCATGTATAGTTGCCCAGTTGCTTGTGTGGAGATCAATGATATGTTTACTGACTGGTGGGATACAACAAGGGGGTATCTTCTCTCCTACTACTCTTTTTGCAACATTTGTAAATGATTTAGCTCTAAAGATTAAGGAAGCTAATTCATGCATATGCTTGGATGATACGCAGATGATATAATTTTACTGGTTGAGTCTGAGTCTGACCTACAGAATATATTAAATGTGGTTAGTTTGTGGTGTCAAAGCAAAACACATATAATGCATTTCAGAAAGAAAGGTATGGTAAGAAGCACACAAAAATGAATTTTGGCTCAGTCACTTAAGATCATTTTAGTGCATAGTATACTGTATAAATACTTGGGGTTTTCTCTTGGTGCATTTATAAGCAGTTACACACTGGGCCGATTATCGGCCGTCGGACAGTCTGGCGAGGTCAGTGACTCGAGTCTGTTCGGTGTGTTCCGTGCCGTCGTCCGTTAGAGGAGCCGTCGGCCTTCATTTTCGCCGACCTGACATGCTCAGTCGGAGACAGGGCAGTCGGGACTCAACCGGAAATGGCAAGTGGGATGAGCGTGACTAAGCCTCTCAAAATCTGACGAAAATCTTTTAAACTGACCTTCATTTCCTTGTTTGTTTTCCTTGACGTCTCGTCGCTTTGGTGTGTTCCGAGGCACTTTTTTGACCAACTCGGGGAGACTGATCAGTGCAACTGCCTTTTCTGCCGACGGTCGGCCATCTGGTTGGTGTGTAACTGCCTTTAGACATATGAGGTTGGAATTGGGTCCCTCAGTGCAACGGTAATGTATGAATGAAATAATCTGTCTCATCAAAATAGCAGAGGATAGAATAAATAAGAAGGTGTTTAAGTGAAGTAAATCTCCCATTTCAAAGGTTTACTTTACAAAGAGGTTTACTCAAAATGTAAGGGAGGGGGATATGTTGTATGTCTAAATGCATGCTTTGTATTTGTAGTGTTGAAGAGCTTTTTCAAGTTTAAAGAAAAAATGTTTGAAAATATCTTGTCAAAGCCAAAATTAAGGACATACACACATCACAAAAAAAGTTTGGCCCTAAATCTGTAATGTTATAACTTGTTTAACTAGATGCCAACGATCTTTACAGTAGTTGCACTGTTGTGGGCTGGTATTCTTCCTCAGACCATTAACGTTGGTTGATTGAAAAATACACAGGAGGAGAAGCGATTGTGTGAGCCGTGTGGTTTGGGTGAAGTGGAAAGTGAGTCCTATTTTTTTTGTTGTTGTAGTGTACACATTATGATGATTTAAGAGAGTTAATTTTCCATGAAATGGCTGGATCAAACCCTGAAATATTCTGGTGCACCGATGAGCAATAATAGGAATGGCTGTTTAAGTTTGTCTCAAAAGCCTGGAATAGAGGGCGAGGTGGATTATTTAATTAGTATTTATTCTGATTTCTATATAGTATATGTTTGGTCTAAAGATTTTATTGTGAGAGATGCTTATTAAGTTGCTCCTTTATTTTTGGACTGTCTCTGTTGTTTTGGAAATGTATACGCAGCACTCTGGTCCTGGCTTTTATTCAGTCCCTCCAGGATTTCGAGGTCTTTTTTTGAGATTGTTGCGGCCCCAAATGGCTGATTTTGCGAGAGCTTTTGTAAAAAATTGCAATAAAAGTTGCAATGTCTTTTGTATTTTTGTTGCAATGAAGTTGAAAACATGTTTTGGAGAGAATAAAATTAGTCTGGGCTGAGTTTTCCTAGTAAAGGCTCAGGATGCTGCAACTGTTGGTATAATATGAAAATGATTTAAGACAAGAAATAATATTGAACGAATCAAATTTGAACATATCCGTCAGTGGCTTGTTGATCTTTACATTGTTAGTTAATTTCCTATCCTGGCCTGGGCCACACATTCATACGGTTTGATGAAGTAATGTTACTTATTGGACTTTAACTTATTATTGCACTTACAATAACAAGCATAGCTGTCCTCAATTTAGGTCATCCTGTAGCCTACGTCTCATCTCCGGTTTGTCCTGCATCCACCGTGTGTGTTTGTGTGTGTGCGCGCGTCAGTCGTGGGGGGAACTGAGCAGCAGCCCCACCTGCTGCAGAGAGCCGACAGGATTGAAACTTTCAGCGACTTTAGAGTGAAAAAATGTTACAGCGTACATTAATGTTAAAATGTATACAGGTTGGCAGGACGGTCTGAAATGTTTTGCACGGTCTTTCGCTGTACGTTTTCTTGGTAAATGTGAGATGTTCGAGTCACACACGTCTCATCTTCATAGCAGAAACAAGGAAATGAATTTGGCGACGTCCGTGTGTTACTTAAACCCGTTCTCACTCCCGCTTGGTCATTGGCTCTCAAGCTTGTTTTATGGTTCTGCTGAGGCTCCACACAGAGCTTTCGCCGTAGCCTACGTAAGTGGCCTGATGTTGATACTTGTGCGCTGGTGTGTGCGTCGAGCCGGCGTGTGTGTGTGTGTGTGGGGAGTGTGTTAGAGTGAGGGAGAAGTGAGAGAGTGACGGCGATTAGCTTCGGAGCAAGTACTGCGTGGGTACGCCTTTGATTCTACGCAGAAGCATAAAAAGGCCTTCAGAGTCACATACTGATACAAAGTCTGGCACGTGGGACTGCAGGGATTGGTTGAAGTTGCGGGAAACTCCGGTTATTGGTCAAATTTGCGGAAAAGTTGCGGTGATTGGTCAAAATTGCGAGTCGCACGAAATTCACAGTGATTGGTTGAATTTGCGTGAATTGTTGCGATTGCGACATCGCGGAATCCTGGAGAGACTGTTTATTAAATGATGGTGTCTTGTTAGAACATGAGGCCTTGGCATAGTTATATATAAGACATAATAAAAAATAAAAAACAATATTCACAAGAAGGGGTTCACAAGATGCTCAATGGAATAGGTTTGAATAAAAAAGCTAACTTATGTTACACTAATTAGAAATTTGTGAAATATCTGATAGTTGTATCTCTCAAAAGGAATTCAAATCATACAATCTGAGAAATTTATAGGCAAAAAGCTCGGAGGCACAGTCTAATATGACAATAAATTGAATATCTTTGGGTTTTGGACTGTTGTTTGGAAACAAGATGCAAGATATTTAAAGACATCACCTTCGGCTTCAGGAAATTGTAACAGGTATTTTTTAACCAACTATTAAACCATTAATCGAGAAAATAATCACTTACTAATCAAACTTGCTGTGGCTCTGCCTGTTTAACCTGTAATACAATGATGAATGTATCTTTCTTTTGTACATGAACTGCCTGCCGTATAGAGGATTTATCTGACAGCTGACTGAATTGTTAGCCTTCATGAATTCATGATCATAGCAGTAAATCCACTATGTGCCGAGTATAGATACATAAACCATATTGGTCTCTTGGATTTATGAGCTGTTTGATTTATGCAGCTCTTACTCAACAGATTTCTACCTATGTGTATTTGGAGGGCTTCAGCTTCAGTTGACATTTACAATGCGAAAGCAATCAGGAATTGCCATCATCTCTTAGCTCTATTGATCCCTCTATATCTACAGTGCGGTTTATTTGGAAGATCTTAAGCATAGACGCTTGTATCACATTTATGCGTTGTTGAGAGCATAAATATTTCCCCCTGAATAAGCCCCCATAAACACGACTGGGTCACCGTGTCTCCATTAAGGAAATGAAAAAGGCAAAAGCGGTGACCAAACCTCTGCTGATTGTCCCCTCATGAGGATCCCATAAAGGAATTGGAGAATTATTAGCACCTCTAATATATTATCTCAAGTCTTTTAAAGTATGTTCTCTGTCCAAGACTTGCTCCCGCTACCACCAGGATCCAAAAAATACTGTCAGGCAGAAACCCGAGCCTCTAAACTAGTGCTACCTGAACCGCCTGCAGAGAAAACAATGGATTTCAGCAGCATGCACAGTTGTGCCACATAGTTTGAGCCGGTGCTTCATGTCAAGTGACTCTACTTACTCAAACCAAACAATGTCTCCAGTGTCTTTCATTATGGATGGGAGCCTGATCCCTTTTTTTCTGAAAGTCATAGAGCACAAGTGCCAGACCCAGAAGTAAAGACGAGACACATAAAGTCTCTAATTTAATTTGTTATCCAACACCGCTAGTCAGGTGCACACGTGTGTGTTTCCTCAAAATCTACATCAGTTGTCTCGGACTGTGTGGAACCACTGCTTTAAGGCATCCACATTGGGATTCACTGATCTAAAATTCAAAAGTAGTGAACTTGTCTTAAGAGCATTTATCAAGAAAATTCAGAGCACATGTCTCTTCACAAGACCTGTATGTGGTGTTGAAAGTGGTTATTATAATCGTTTTTAAAGGCGTTATAAATGAGGCTGCTGGAGCGTGCTCAGGTGTAAATTTCAGGCTTTGGCAAGCCTGAAAGGATTAGTTTAGCAGATTTCTGATTTTGTTTTGCTTATAGCTGGATGGGACAGGTTTCCTCAGAAGTGCATTAAAAGGTCATGTTTTGTACGGGCTGCAGAGCAGAGCGTCATGCCCACAGAAGCTCTCTGCAACAATCAACTCCCCTCTCGTCCACTCTCAGCTATTTTTATGCATGTTGACACGCTACACTGTGCTTCATCAAACACTGACCCTCAGTTTAATCTTAATGACAAATGCTGCTTAACTACCGGCATGATTTAGATGCTCCAAATTAATACATTAAGTTTTGTTCTTTCTTTGATGCACAGCTTGTCTGTGGCTTGTAGCTGTCCATCAGCTACCCTATGAGATTTCTTACTTGTTACACTTGCATCGTATTCGTTGGGTATTAATTCTGTTTTAGGGTTAACATTCAGGCTTGTGCAGCTTTTTGTATTCTCGTGCTGGTCTTTCAGAGATCTAAATGGTCATTTGGGGTATATTGAGTCATGCACATGCATTTCATTTGGTTTGTGTCACTCATTAGAGCTCAGGGTAATGGCCTTATATTTGTGCCTCATTCTAACGCTACCAGCACTCCAGAGTTTGTGAGTGGGCACATGGGGAAAGTGCGTGAGAGGGGTTATTATTGCACTGTAATATGGATAATAGCAAACATACAAATACAATTATTGAGCACGGAATAGATTTTAGTTTTTGTATAATTTTTCTTCAAAATGTAATGTATGTGCTTGCAAAATATATTTCTCTGTGCTCAAAATATACAATTGCTCACTCAGGAATGAGGCACAAATATAACGCCATACAGGGTAGCTTAGAATGGCTGTTAGCAGGTGATAGCAGGCACAGTTGCAAAGCAGATTCCAGGACTGATGCCCGCAACTGACTGGCACACCACATCTCCACTTTAAAAAAGTGCAATTTGATTAAATCTGCTCTGTTTCAGTCCAGAATCTGTGTTGGCTGAAACGAATAAAGTGGATTAACTCTATCACAGGATAATGCAGATTAAACCGGTAAACACAATCACTAAGTGATGCATATGGCCTGTAGGGGTGGAGTTAAAGCTTTATTTTTTAGACAGAAGAACTGGGTGGAAATATTTGGGTTTTAATTGCAGTGTGCACAGCTGAAAAGGCACAGATCATGTAACATTTTCATTTTATACAGTGCAGGTAGTGGAACATGGAGCAGAGAACATAACTACATACAGTAACACCAGCGCTGCTTGAGCTCATAATACCTCCAGGTCCCAACGTATTAGCTCTTCTTGTAAAAAATAATAAGTCCTGCTCGTGCAAATGATGCTGCTAATGAAAGCGTTAAGTTATTCAGCTGGTGTTTCTCTGGAGTGATATGTCAGCATGTCTCTTGATCCCTGAAGCGATTTCCCCCCTGGGCAAGGGCGGGTAGTCATGCTTGCTCTGACGGTGAAGATACAGCCGGTTCAATGAAAGCGGGGGTGGCAGCTGGAGAAAATCCATTCCCAGAGTGAGCGTTCTGCTGAGGCAGGTAGGCCGACCTTTCAGTCATCTGATAGGTCAACGCTCGGCAGCGTGCCTGGACAGTCGTGGCTAAACGCCAGGCCTGGTGGTGCTCATAGTAAAGCTTATCTGAGCAGCAGCCAGCTATGATCAATGGAACCCCTTGGCAGCTCATTTATAGTACAGTATGGCACAGCCACAAAACACTCACCAGCAGACGCAGGTGACAGATGACGATAGGGTTTACCCGTGTGCATGGTGGTCATTCAGAACCTCAGTGTAGGCCCGGAGTGTTTAATGTATCTGAAGTAGGGCTGTCAAAATAACGCATTCATTTTGATTAATTAATCTGAGAAAAAATAATGCGTTAAAAAAAATAACGCAGATTAATCCATTCCATATTGACGTTTGACCCGGAGCCGTTCTAGCCACCATTCGACTGTAAAATGAAGGAGGGAGACGAGAATGTGCTGCCTGGATCATTAACTGGAACATTTACTTGTAAAAATCTTCTTCCTGCCAACCCTGGCTACCGAAATCTGGTGCCACTGATATGTCTGCACTTCTCTCTGATGCTCTGAAACAGACGTTACAGGAAACACAAACACCGCTACACGTGACGCTAGTTAACACTATACTCGACAGCAGCTAACGTTAGCCTACCGCTAGCTAGTTAACACTATACTCAACAGCAGCTAACGTTAGCCTACCGCTAGCTAGTAGCTGGATTAAACACGGTTACAATGCTGACAGCTAACGCTAAACGGTGTAAAGTTTGACTGTGTTTTACTGTAGAGGATTCAACACCGATATGTAACAATCTGCAGCTGCTGTGCTGCCGTCGGAAAAACAACACAGACGGTGCGTTCAATGAAACTGGTAAACTACAGCCTTGTGGTGCATTTGAAGTTATTGTAAATGTCCTTTTCCCATCTGGTGGTTGTTTTTGTCATTCAACAGCAATTTACTAGTGAAATAAGTTATTGTTATTGTTATACATTATTATTAAATCATTTAATTTTGACCATATGGCCTTAGCAATAAACAAGCCGTTCTTTAATGTCACCGACTGTTGTTTAGTACCCTTTTTTTTTTCTTTTCTTTTTTTACTTTCTTAAAAAGTATCGGTTCAGGCACCGTTAATTATGTATGCGATTAATTTTGATTAATTAATCACAGAGTATGTAATTAATTAGATTACATTTTTTAATCGATTGACAGCCCTAATCTGAAGCAAAATGTAGTTTCAATCCATTGTGCAGTAGTTTATTGTAGTTGTAGTTGTATTAGTTGTTTGGTCTTTAAAATGTCAGAACATTATGAAAACTGTTGATCAGGGTTTCTCAAAGCCCATGATGATGTCCTCAATAGGGTTGGGTACCGAAACCCGGTTCCAATATGGTACACGCAACCGGTAGGAATCGGACCGGATTAGAACACAAATTTCGGTTCCTCATTTCGTGTGTTGACTGAAATATTTTCCCTCTGTCGCTCCGAAAACGGACGTAAAAATATCACACTTTCTCTGTAGTCTACCGTTAGCTAGCTACCGTAAATGTAGGCTACTTTTAAAATGCCATATTTTCCCTCTGGGCTCACCAATACGGACGTAAAAGCATATTAACCATTCACTGCACGTGATCGCTAGTAAACATATTACACTTTTTCAGTTTTTCAAGAATTCGGCATCGGAATCATAAAAATCCAAACGATACCCAACCCTCGTCCTCAAATGTCTTGTTTTATCCACAACTCAAAGATATTCAGTTTACTGTCATAGAGCAATGAAGAAACCAGAAAATATTCACATTTAAGAAGGTGGAATCTGAGAATTTTGAATTTCTTTTCTTAAGAAATTACTGAAACGGATTTGTCAATTAATCTTTGCAGCTCTAGTTTAGTCGATATTCTTTAATTGCCTCCTAATTATTGCTTGCAAATTAGTCTTGGATGACTTGGGTGCAATGCCATTTTTCTGCTTTGTCTGCAGGAATTCTGTGCAGAAGAATATACCTGCACCTTGTTCTTTTGTATGTCAGACTCCAGCCCCGAGGAGATGAAATTCCTTGTTAGTGGTAACCACTGCTGCTTCTTCTTCTCAGGTGCCCACGGAGTGAGAGAGGAGCCCCGGTTTGTGACGGCGCGCGCCGGAGAGAGCGTGATCCTGGGGTGTGACGTGTCCCCTCCCCTGGACGGCCAGCAGCCCCCCTATGTGGTGGAGTGGTTCAAGTTTGGAGTGCCTATTCCCTTCTTCATCAACTTCCGCTTCTACCCTCCTCATGTGGATCCAGAGTACACTGGTAAGATGTCTGTCTATGTCAAAGTAATCCAGCCCTGAAAGTATATTATGACATGTTTTTTTATTTTATTTTTTTATCTTTAACAGCTTTAGTTTATGAATTTTGAATTAATGAGCGTTTGGATGCATCTTGGGATGAATCAGGATCAATATCTTTTTAGTTGCCAAGCACAGTAAATCCACAGGACTTTGGCTTGTTGACACTGCAGCAGATACAAAGTTGACAACAAGAGTTTTACAGTACGCATTTTAAACTACATTTTTCCACATGTGAAAGAGTTAGAGTCACATGTGAAACAGAATTCATGTTAAAAAACAACAACTCTATGGATTTAAAGGAATTGCTTGACATTTTGGGAGATACAGTACACTTTTTCCCAAAATGTCGCTTTTTTTGCCAAGAGTAAGATGTGAAGTTTGATATCACTCTCATATCTATGCGGTAAGTGTTGGTGAACACTGGTGAACATGTTATCGACCAAACAAGTTACCTGAACACATATTATTTACTAAAGTTGGATGGGATCTGTATTGTTTGCCAGGCAAATGTAACCTGACCAATATTTCCACTATAGCAGAGTATGAAGCGTGTCTCCAAACATGGTAAATCTATCTTTTGTGAGTCCATCAAACTGATGGATATTGTAATGATATACTGCTTACAGATTTTTGCTTTAAACTCAAATCATTCTGGAAAATTTTCTATGATTATACAGCATATAGATTTCCTTACACTGCTGCAAACCTAATTATAACTTCTGGCTGAGAGCAGAGCCATTTCTGACAACCAGTTCAATATATTGCAGTGCAAATGTGCTGTGTACATGTACCTCCCAATCCTATTTCATTGAGAAGATTGACCTGAAAAGTTTTTCCCTCAAGTATAGTTCTTTAGCTGTTTGGGCTTTAAGTATAGGACATTGTGCAGTACACTAAGGCCTTTAAGTACTAAGAGAAATACTTGGCCGCCTTTGCAAAGCATTCTGGTTCTTGAACTGCACTTCTTTCTGTTCTAACATGGCGTTCGGGGCTGTGCAGGGGCATCTGCTGCCTCTGAGTGAATAGAGGGAAATAACTGTGTCTCAGCAATTTACGACTGCATTGTACATACATTCTTTCCTACACACTCCAGTGACAGTGCAGCACAGAGCATATAGTGTAGAGTCGATACAGTATATTAAAAACCCCTACATGTTAGTTAGTATAACGCAATACAATTCAACAGCACAATAAACTGCAGCCTCCAAATGATCATAAAATTGAAATAACGCCTCTCTAAACATTATTACCTTCATGAAGGGAAAAAAAAACCGCTGAGTGTATTATGTCCTTTTACGTTGATGCAGGAGCATCATGTTTCTGGCCACCCTGTGAATTAAAATCCAATGTTTACTCTGTTCAGCTCTGTTTTTGGTCTCCAAAAGCTAAGTAAAATATCCGACTCGTTAGCTGCTAAATGCTGTACACTATGTTCACCAGCTAGCTGCTAACTCTGCCTGTCTGTTGTTGTTTAGTGCTTGCAGTAGCTTAGAGTAGCTTACAGTGAGTTTTGTTCGCTGAAAACTGCTGCCTGTTGTGGCCACACACTATGAGAGTGGTGAGACTTAACCAAAAGAGTAAAGTTGGTGGCCATAAAGGTTGTCACAATGAACGAGCCCTTTCACATTTACTCTATTGGTTATATAAAAATATTGATTATAGCTATATATATATATATATATATATATATATATATACAGTCATTCCCAGAGTTAAAGTAGCCCCACATACCCTTCACCATACCTAGAGATTGGCATGGTTTTATTTCAGTTAGCCTAATAGCTAGTTTGATTTGCATTGAGAGATGATTTTATGGAAAGTACCCCATGCCAATTTCTAGGTATGGTGAACGGTATGTGATGATGTGGGGCTATTTTAATTCCAAAGGCCAAGGGAACTTTATCAGGATGCATAGTATCCTGGATCCATGAAATAACTGGCCTTTAAAAATAAAAATCTGCATGCCTCTATGGGAATTTAACATTGGGGTGTACTTACTTATGCCCCCTGTATTTTAAGGAAGAACATTTATTTATTTATGATACATTATTCATTCACAAAGAAAAATTGGTGTCCTTAAAGATTGGATTTTTCCTCATTTTTTTAATTAAGGCATTAAGATCAATTTCCAAAAGATGATTTTTTTATTCCTCTTTTTAGTTAACTTTAGCTTGGGTGTCCTAATTTTTTCACACAACTGTAAATGTCCCTCTCCTGGCTTAGATCATATATTTGCCACTGCCTTCACACAGACTTGCAGCAGGAAATTGGTTTTTCTGATGTTGCTTCAGCATCTGTGACAAGATGGCGAGCTGTCAGAATGGGGTCAGAATTATCCCTTCGTGTTCCCACCTCTTTACCAAGTACAAAACCCCTGCCAGACCTGGTAATATGCTGCGAAATGAAGGCAAAGCTCGGCTTGTCGAAAAGCTGGAGGATTCAATTCCCGTGTGAGGTAGGGTTTTCAGGGTTTGTTTTCAGTGAAAGTGGTGTGAATAATAATAAATTCATTGAAATTACTTCCTGTGGGCTTTTCAAGCAGGGTCACCACTGCAAATACGACTAATGGCAGTGACTCACTGTCCCCTCCTTTTTTTTGTTCTGTAGTGGCTACTGTAGATACTGCAGCTGCTGGAGCGTTTCATTGCTTACTTTAACCTCCTGACCGGCAGCAGGGTATGAACGACCAGCGCTTTCCAAACCGCATCACACTCCGCTGTGCGCGCTCGGGCTCTAGTGGGCCTCTGCCATGTGGCGTCAAGTCCACTGCTGAGGAATTACCATCGAACAGATGCAACATGAATATGGCCGGTCTCATTACATAGATTAAAGTTTGTTCTGGGGATGGCATGTGCATGGAGACAGTGTGATAATGACAGTGGCCTATAGTTGATGAGATGCTCTTTGGGTACGTGCAGACTCAGAGCTCATTTGGGCTATTCCCATGAATTGTTATCACTTAGTATGAATGAAATTGGTGAATAGACTCCAAGAATGTCATATTATTCCATCACACAGCTGCTACCAAAACAGAGTAGATTATCCATGAATGCTGCACTGGACCAATCCAAAATATGTTCACCATGCAGATTTTAGTGAATCCATCTATGGGTCAATCATTTTGTCTGGGTCAGTGATCATTACCTTTGTTCACTTTAGACACCAACAGTATATTCATTATAATAAGTAAATTGAGATTTCTCATTAGAACTGTGTATTTTCAGTCTAATTTACTGCAAAATGAGAACTTGTAGGCTACATATCTCCTTGCAGACTAAAATCTATCTTTTTAAAGTGTTTCCTGCAGCTATATGGAAATTAGAACATTTAAAAGCATCTATTTTTGTGCCCACTCAAGCAACGACGCAATCAATAATTCAGATGTGCAGCTTGTGAAATTTTAGTGTCCCGCTTTGGGACAAGCTGTTGGAAAACGAAACCATATCTCGGATGCACGAGGATAATATGGATATGTACAGTATATGTAAACATTATTTCCCTCTTAGGAGCTCCACTTTTCCTACATGTACACAGTAGGCTACAGGATAATGATGCAAAACGCTATGTTTTATCTTAGCGTTAAATAACGAGAGTTAATAATAAGGATTTATAAGCATCCAAATACTTAGCTTACTGCTCACTATAGAGTACAGTACCGACTGAGTGTGTAATAAGTGAACCAGGGAGTGGTTTCTGACACTTAAAATACATATAACATATGGATAGGATATAACAAGTCAAGGCTTTTTATGATGGCAAACTCCATTATCACAAGGGAAAAATGAGAAAAATAAGACTTCAGTACATTTTTTTTTTTTTTTAAACAAAATACAAAACATACAGTTTACAACATGAACACATCTCCTCCCTTCCCAACTATATATTTTCCCTTTTTTAATCTTATCTCTAAGTTTTTTTTTAAGTCTACCACACTGTGTCTCCTAACTTTGTCACTGATCTTTAGTGTTTGCTCTTTAAAGCTTTCCTATTTGACAAAGCTTGCGATGTGATCTGAACAAGGTGTTAGCTCATCTGTTTTCACAGTAGACAGAAGCCTGTACTGTGTAAGTGGTGTATTCCCAGGGGGGGCCGGTCCTGACGTGGATACGGTGCTGTTAACTCTGTTTACAGCGGCACCCTCTCACTCTTTGACAAATGGGAGCTGAGGTTGATCCCTACCCTTCACGCCACCACCCACCCCACTCAGCACTTCAATGCCCAGGCAAAAAATAGACTTGACTTTTTAAAGACAAGCTACCTTTTTTTTACTGCAAGACTGCAGCTCGTCTCTCCTCCTCTTTGCTGCATCGATTTTCTGTTAAAAAAAACAACAAGAAAACATCAGTTTTCTACCCCAACTATGGCACTATGGTATCTATCCATCTATTCCATTTATATACAGTGCTGGTATAGCATTTCAGCCCGCCCTTCAATATATTTGCCTGACAGTTTGAAAAACCAGGAAACAGTGCTTATAGAACATCTACACAACAAAGTTAGAAAAAAATGCTCCATCTCCGAACACTCGTCAGACAGCAGAAGCGAATGTTTTAGTCTGTTGGGCTGTCAGAGGCAGCCATGTGAGCAGCGGGCTGGAGGCTTGAAGACAGACAGCTTAGCAGCTGAAGATTTCACCAGGCCTGGTTTCCCAAACTTCTCTCATCCCTTGTGATTTCCTCCTTTTAGAATTCCAATTTATCCTCAGCCTTGAAGCGGCAGGGATGAGGAAGTTTTATAAGACATAGATGATTTCTTTGATGTGGGAGGCTGGTCTTTTCCCACACCAAATACTTTATTTTAATTCAGCTGAAGGTATTGCTCCTAGGTAGTTTCATGCATAAATCCCAGTACTGGAAGGTAGCTGGGTTTGTTTTCAAGTCACATTTATGCTTAAATATTGTGATGTTTAATCGACAAACACTTTGAGGAATATGCTTATGCGCTTTCTTGCCAAGAGTTAGATGATATCACTCATGTCCGTCCTCTGTACAAACATGAGAGTGGTATCGATCGTTTTCTTCTATCTCTTGGCAAAAGGCTAAATCCTTTCCGAAAATTTCAGTCTGCATGCTCTTCAGCATGATCCGTTTTACGTTTCCTCCAACGGTCCAAAGACTTGTAAGTCAGGCTGATTGAAGGCTCTAAATTGCCCCGTAGGTATGAAGGTGCAGTAATTGTTAGAGATTGTCTGTCTCTATTAACTCTGTGAGAGACTGGTGTTTTCCTGCCTTCCATGCATTGCTTGGAAAGCCTCCAGACTGCTGTACTCAATGAGTAAGAATAAGAATGAATTTGTTTTTCACACCCGACAGGCTCGTGCATGTGTTTATTTTAATAACTAGTAGTTCAAAGTCTGACTTTATGAGGCATATACTGTTGCACTTAATCCTAATAGCATACAGTACTCAGTGGCAGAATGTATTTTATTTGTCTTTTTAATCTCTTTAAAATACATTAGTTTACACCATGACTTGGAGGCTACATTTGATGCAAACCCAGTGCATCATACATTTGTTTCATGCTGCGAGAAGAAAAAAGGTTGAAGTGAAGGGCTTAACCCCCAGCTGCTATGATGGATATCTGTGGTGAACAGCATAGCTAGGTGTTTTCAAAAACAGAAAAAGACAAATGTGTGTGTGTATATATATATATATATATATTAATCCCTTTCTGTCTCCAGGTAGAGCCTCTCTGCACGGGAAGGCCTCCCTACAGATTGACCCAGTGCGCTCCGAGGACCAGGGCTGGTACGAGTGCAGGGTCCTGATGCTGGAACAACAGTACGACACCTTCCACAATGGCAGCTGGGTGCACCTCACAGTCAATGGTGAGTCACCTGCCAATGGCGCCTGTTGTCTGACTGGGAACGTATGTGTTTGTGGGTGTGAAGGGAAACAAATAGAAAACCTGTGTCATACAATTAAGCTCCGTATGAAAAAAAAATCTATTAGTTCCTACTAGAGGACATTTTGTCCTCGATCTTCTCAAGGTAAAAAGTACAAATGCAGGTAATAATAGTCTGTCAACACACCTGATGATAAATAAGCATATCATTTAGAGATGCTTCGATACTGCCTAAAACGCTGGTATCGGTATCGGGAAGTACTGGAGTTTATGCACCGATCCGATACCACATAATAAAGCCCTAAAGAAAATCTAGGTTAAAGTAGTTTATTTATGTTCTTTTTCCGTTATAACTGACTGTCAAACTGGATAAAAAAAGAAAGTTCTGGGGCGTTCATTGTTTGTGTTTGTTCATGTTTCACAACAGAATTTAACCTGAGCCAGACTGACAACAAAGATAGAAATCATATCACATCCATACAGGGATAGTATACACTTGTTAAAACATAATAAAATATATGACACACTGGTATCGGATTGGTACTCGGTATCGGGCGATACGCAAGTTCAGGTATCAGAATCGGTATCAGGAAGCAAAAAATGGTATCGGACCATCTCTAATATCATTATTTAGCCATTACATTGATTATAAGGAGGAACAATAGTCCAATATGCATACATATGTTTGGTAAATAGTGTAAATGTTTACTTGTTGTAATGTAATTTAAAGTTCTTCTCTGTGTTTTTAGTTTTGATTAAAATGCTGCTAAAATATCTCATTTTCGCTGACTTTGCTAGCATCAGGTTTAATCATACACAGCTGTACATACAGTCTGTTTTTAATATATAGTTTTGCATCCTTCAATTACTTTTAGTTTTAGTAGTTCTAACCTTGATTTTACTATATTTCTTTAAAGTTTAATGTCAAACGACATTTAGCAGCTTTTCATATGCGAGAATTTGCTGCTTGTCATCGTACATTGAATATCTATGGGCTATTTTTTTCACTATTTCCTGACATATTTAGAAAAAAATATGTATGTGGTAATTATCGAACATATAAACTGAAAGGAGAGATTTAAAAGGGCATTCTGATTGGTTTCTGTGTGCAGACTCCTCTTGTACTTGCTGGACTTTTACTAAAGTGACTCGCACTAATGCACTACTTTTGTCTTTGGTATTGTACTTAAAAAATAAAGAAACTAATCATACATTGCAGCCCTTCAGTCACTCTGGTTCTTGACTCACTGGTCCACTTATCTGCTGGTGACAGTTCATGGTTTTCTATATTTTTTTTTACCAGACACATTTGAAGGAGTAGTTAATAGACACTGTTTCAGATCATTCCTGCAGCTTCTTTTTAAAAGGCCCTGGTGTGAAAAAGAGATGAGAGGCTGGTTAGAAGAGAATTGATTGCGCCCTGTTTGAGGCGGTTCCGGCAGGGATCGTCTGCGATAGTCTGAGAGCTATCAAACTGATGACCAGGCGGAAAAAAAATCTGCACCTTAGCATTTCCCAGGAATGCCCCAGTGGCTCAGAGAATCCTGTGTGAAGTGTGTCTTCACATTGTTGCAGAGCGGCAGGGACAACGACTCATTTTGTGTTTCATTTTTTTAAGCCCTATATTGCAGACTAAAATCAATATAGACAGATATTATATTAAGCTGCTTCATATATTTTGCAGTATATGTAAATGAGTAAATGCATGATGCAGTAAAGATGCAGTAAAGTTAATGCAGCAAATTCATGTAGTATGTCTCATTTTGTAGTATGCCTTGCATTTCTTAGTTGGCTTTTCTGCAACTGGTTAATATGAATCGGTGACTATTTGCTAGATCAGAATGGTTCAGGCCAAAAGTGGTGATTTTCTTGTGTTAAAGCTTCACAGGTCTCTAACTTCAGAGAGCTGTAATCCTCTGTGTTGTTAGAGAGACTTTGCGAGCAAACTGTCAAACTAATTCACATGTATATTTTTAGCGCTGTGTGAAACTCATGCATTTTCGATTTGATCATGCATATGTTTTACAATGGATGCAATTCTCGTATTTGAATAATGAGTACAACGCGCTGTATGCGAAATACTGTGTAAAGAACCATTTATAAAGTCCATTGCACAGCATAATCACTTTGGAATGAAAAATGCTGATGTGTATAAATGGTTATTATCAATGCAGAACATAATGTTTTCTTCAGTGTGTGTTTGTGTGTTAGTACAGCATACACACATGGAAAATTGCTTTTCGCACTGTGTTCTGTGTGCAGCGCATTACATCAACATTGACATGAGAGCGTCTCATTGTATGTGTTTGTATGCCGCTCAATGAGATCTCTGTCTGCTGGTTGAAGTTGTAGTTGAAGAGTGAATAGGTCGTACTCTGCCATCACCTGCACACTCTCTTGATGTTTGGAGTTTGGGAACGTCTGTGTGTGTGTGTGTGTGTGTGTGTGTGTGTGTGTGTGTGTCTGTGTGTCTGTGTGTCTGTCTGTGTGTCTGTGTGTGTGTGTGTGTGTGTGTGTGTGTGTGTGTGTGTGTGTGTGTGTGTCAATGTCTTGTTGTGTAGGCATACTGAATCTCTGTAGCTTTCCCCATCAGTATTCACTCTTAACTTCAACTGCTCCCTCCCTCCCTCCCTCCCTCTTCTGCTGCTCTCCACTCCTGTCAGGCCTTTCAACAGAAACTGAGCTCTTCGGGTTCTAGCAGAACTAATAATATCTCTGAATGTCATATTATATTTGGCATATTAAGTGATGTCATTTTACATGACCTCATGTATGTACTGTGTCTGGCTGTAAAGATGCAGTCAGCTTGCTCTGCATACTTGGTGTTGATGTGTTTAACTGGTACAAATAATTATTTGTTCTTGGACTCATAATTGATTTAAAACAGACATTCATAGAAATACCAAAAGCAGCAGTTGTTCCAGAGTCAAGATATTCAAAAAGGGAATTCATATGAAGACTTTATGCTACTGTTGTCATCTAAATGGGTGTCTGTGAGGGAAGCAGGTGCCATTTTCGTCTGGCCCCCACACAGACACTAAGGGCACCCATTTCCTTTGGCTGTTGGTATTTGCATACACTCCTCCTTTGAGTTCCTGTTTGCTGGCCTTTACTTCCTGCCAAGCGGACAGGGAATTCGTGCCCACTCAGTGGCAGGTGTCAGATGGCAAGGCCTTGTGCCCGAAAAAGACACTAAGTCCACTCTCTCTCTCTCTCTCTCTCTCTGCCCTCCCTCCTTTTCCTCCTCTCCTCTATCTAGTCTTGTCTCTCTTGTCCTTCGCCTCTCTTTCAAGCATCGGCAAGCTTTTCAAGAATGGAAAATACACCATTGCACCAACGTACCATGATTTTAATTGACACACTGAAAAATTAAAAACACAGACTCTGCCACTGTGTCACTGGGTTAGTGATGGGCTGGCATTTAGGACCCATTTGGTTGACCCAACTGGGGCCCAAATGCCAGCTCATTTGTCCACCAGCTCCATATATCCCTCGTGTCTCTCTGTCCTTGTCAGTCACTAATGGGCCCATTGTGGCTACAAATGGAGCCCATCTCAAAAATTATCCTCAGGCCCATGTAGGACCCAAAGATGCAGATTATTTTTTCTCCACTTAAATCTGTATTGACATTAAATTCACCAATGAAACAACAAACTCACAAACAAAACACTAACAAACACTAGCAAACGAAACAAAAAGAAATGTGCTTGGGGATTGCCTTCACATTTTACAACCTTGCAGAGTAATGTTTCTGTTAATATTGTTCTAGTCCAGTGTCGTCATTTTGAGTCTTGTACAGAGTCCATTTTTTTTTTTCCCATTTTCTGTCCAGTTGTGCTTCTTGTAGTTTAAGTTTGTGTGTCAGTATTTCCATTAAAAAGATTTCTTCCGCAATTGTTAGCCATTGGTTTAAAGATGCAGATTTAAATAATAAGTGGACTTTTTCACATTTATCCCAAAATTGCTCACATGGACCCAAAAGGGACCCATTTGTTGGACAAATGGACAAAACTCAATAATCTTAAACCAGTGTCTACAATCCATCCCATATGATTGGGCGGCATCCAATGTGTAATCTTCCATGTCTGTTGGCCAAGTCACAGCGAGGATTTATGGCTCAATGACCGCCTAATGTGACAGTGACCATCTGAAAAAAACGAAAAATATTGTGTAGTCTGATCCTGCCAAAAGAGAAAGGTAGGATGTGAGTGTGGCAGTAAGTGGCTCTTTCTCCTCTTAATTACAAAATATTATAATCCAGATTATGTGGAGTACCTTGAGTATGCTGACATTAGAAGAGGAAGGAAAGTCTCCTTGAGGGCCTCTTTCTTCTCTCTGCAACAGTTTACACTGAAACACACGTTACACGTTAGAGACTCATGATGTGAAATCAATGAGAAATGTGTACTCTATGTATCCGTATTCTCTTAGGAGCAGAGACAAGAAAAGAAAGACCAAGCAAGGGAATGATGCAGACGCATAAGTTAGTGAGGAAATAACGGCAAATGTAAGCCTTCAAAGAAGAGGAATTTCAAGCATCTTTTTATGTATATAATTGATGAAGAGCTGCAGTAAGTAGGGCGAGAATGTGATACTTTTTTTGTAGATCAACTCCCTAGTTTCCCAGCCACAGTGACACTTCCTCTGTGACGAGCTGTACCTGATGGTGGGAAAACAACTCCCAGGTTGACCAATGTACCTGCTGTTGTCACCGCCATGTGTGCCAACTATTTCCTGTCAACTGATGCTCAATCCCTTGAGAACAATCTGAATTAGGATTAAAATGAATAACAGCATTTACAGTGGTGGAAGAGGTAGTGAGAAAAAAGTACGGAAAAGTACTACAATGTAAAAAAGATTACTCCATTACAAGTAAATATCCTGCTTTTAAAAGTCTACTTATTATCAGCCACATTTAGTTAGTATTACATACAGTTGTACATTCATTTACATTAATAACATGGATGCATTTAACTGCTGTAGCTGGTCGAGATGCAGCCAGTTTTAATTACTTTCTGTACAGTTAGATAGTTTTGTCGAGTGCTTCCCAACCTGAGGGACGGGCCCCACCTAAGGGTCACCACATAAATCTGACGGCCATCTTTTGCTCCAGCCTGACAAAGTGTCTCTCCAGCAGCAACACTGGCTAGTATGATGTATGAAACAGAAGCTAGTCAAGTGTCAATCTTTATCTGTTTCCTGAGTAGTGCAATGTGACTGTATTGTGCATAAGGTCAACAAACTAAATGAGGAGATGGTAAAACAATAAGTGTAGAATATAAAGAAAACCAAGCAGAGAGCAGGAGGGTTACCGACATTAAAATCAATTGTGTGGAAGCAGGTGCTGTCATTACTGGGGCCTCAAACCATCCGAGAGCTTGAGAGGGAAAATCTCTTCATGCTAACAACTAATAGACATCTCAAATGTGACAAGGAGCCCCAAACTTGACACATTTTATAAACTTATATATTTTTATGTAAAATCCAACGTGACATCATGACTTTGCGTAAACATATGCCACTTTCTAAAGCCAAGTGGCGTGTTATCTGTACGCATTTTGAGCTATCCGCGTGTATGTCTACGTCGTGTGTATGTCTACCGTATACAGCACGTTGCTATCCGCCGTATTGACACTAAGGACATACGTCATGGTAGCTTGCTGTCATGTGACGATTTGGGAGGTGTCTGAGTCCGCCCACCATTTTGGGATCCTACGCTATCGGTTGCCAGGGGCAACAGTGTAAGAGCGACAAAGAGACGGAGCAGGAAAGACGGCTCGAGGAATTAGCATCACGGTGAACGGGTTGGGTTTAGGAAAAGAAAAAATGGGACGGTTGGGTTTAGGAAAAAAGAACGGGGTTGGGTTTAGGAAAAGAAGAACAGGACGGTTGGGTTTAGGAAAAGAAGAATGGGGTTGGGTTTAGGAAAAGAAGAAAGCGACGGTTGGGTTTAGGAAACGTGAAATGCGGGACACAAAGGAAATGTGACACGAGGGACACGATCCCCATTCTCCTGGGTGATAGTCCTGTGTTGTTTGACCCATCCACCACCCCAACCAACCTACCTACGCAGATATTCGGGCTTTCATACTACTCGCTACGGCGTAAATTGACACGCAATCACAAGGTAATGTTAAGTCAAAGGAGGCCAAACGGCGTTGATAAACACGCTAAAAAGTGATTATGCGTCTTGATACCACGCCAAAATGGCATATGAATTGGCGTGTCATACATACACCACTTCTTGAGATCAGTCTGTAAAATCTTAAACTGCAAATAACTTGTAGGTATGGGTAGTTAAATAATGAGTCAAATCTACCAATGAGAATGAATAAGGTATCTTCAGATAAAAGCAGAAACTCATAGTGAAGCAGGTTGCCTGTTGATAAATGTAATGATGCATCATGATCCATTTAATGTAGCCGTTGACCTGTCAGCCACACGAGTAAGCGATACATAAACCAATCATGCATTTTATCTCCATTAATCCACTGTATCATCTAATGTAATGAGTGTTAGCGAGCGAGACATGGACAGGCAGATGTCTAAACATGCTAATTGGCCGATTTGTTAACTCCATGCCAGGTGCTTGTGTGCAGTCTGAAGCATGGGAGCACTCCCAGCGGTAAGCGGTGACCCATTTGTATAGCAGCGCTCTTTTTTCTCTTTAACTAAACACTGTGCCACTATTTATAATCAAAATATTATGTCGAAACACTGAAAGCAGCTGGCGGTGGAAACTCCAGTTTATTGGCCTGCAGTAAGTGGTGAAGAGCTCCCTTGTGGCTGTTAGTGAAGCTCAGAAACATCAGGTGGAAATGCAGTGATGCCGCTAAGTGGCTTCTGTAGGTTTTCAAGAATAAATGGCAACATGGAAGGAACTGGTCCCTGTTCACTTGGATGTCTAGCTGCATGGATGTGATAAGAGAGCTGAATCCTGTGGCCGGGTTGGCTCAGTGGTAGAGCAGGTGCACGTGTACTGAGAGGTTTATTCAACGATGCAGAGGTCCAGGGTTCGAATCCGACCTGTGACGATTTCCTGCATGTATTCCCCCTTTCTCACCTAGCTGTCCTGTCAAAAGGCGGAAAAGCCCAAAAAATTATCTTGAAAAAAAAAAAAAAAAGAGAGAGAGAGAGCTGAATACAATTATTTTGCCCATTATAGCAGCAGCAGCAGATAGAGAAGGGTTGGTAAATCCATTTAAAAATCACACTAAAAAACAAGATCAAGAGTCTACAGCCATGCTTACGGCTCTTTGATGCTAACATGCTCACAATGGCAATGCTACCATGCTGATGTTTAGCAGGTATAATATTTACCATGTTCATCATGTTAGTTTAGCGTGTCAGCATGCTGAGGCTGATGGGAAAGTCATTAGTTTCGCAGGTATTAAGTTATAAACCAAAGTATTGGGCATTCAAGTTCTGACCTGATAATGCTGATAGATGAAAAGTTGAGGAATCACCAAATTCATTAGGAGCCATTCTCTGGGGACCATACATGTCTGTCCAAAGTTTGTTTTGACAATCAATCAAATAGTTGTTAAGATATTTCAGTCTGGACCAAAGTGGTGGACCGACCGAAACTGCCACCCATATAGCTGCTAGCATGACTAAAAATCTATGTAAAGCTACGTATGAAAACAGACATTATCTCAGACTGAAGACAACATCAAGCAAGGCATTTGAATGCAGTTTCATGATTATTGTTGTACTTAATAATTGTATAACTTTTGTAATGATTGCTGTTTTTTTACTTTCTCCACAGCCCCACCTTCATTTACAGCGACGCCGCCACAGTATGTGGAGGCGAAGGAAGGGGGAAGCACTGTGCTTAGCTGCTCTGCCCAGGGAAATCCAAAACCAATGATCAGCTGGCTGAGGGAGGGGGAGGAGCTTGCATCCAACACAAAATATTCGGTAAGAATGATGATGATGAACATAGGACATAATTCTGATTTATGATTATGTGCAAATATAGAAGCAGGGCGTGTGCACAGATGGTGTCATCCGCTGAGTCCATCTGTACTGGAAGTATGTTATGTGAGTATGTCTGACTCGCTAATATCAGCTTGTGTTGTTGTTGTGCTGCAAAAAAAAAAACACACATTTGTGATGCTCTTGCTTTTGAAATTTGTGGTGGTGGTGGTACTGAGGCTTTATGTGTCGCACGTCAAGAAACATTGAAACATGCAGTTAGTTAACAGGTAAGAAGACATTCTCAATTAGAGTATTTTATACAATTTTTTTTTCATAGATTTCTCTGTTTTTAGTTGACAACAAGTTAATAGTTGCAGACCTTTGATTGCTTAATGATGACAGTCAACGATCGTTTCGGCAAAACTGTCGGTCAGGCTCTCCCTGCTTCTCTGTAAAACTAAACCTTGAATCACTTAAACAAAGTTAAGACTGGCAGCACGCCTCACATCTCCAAGAACCACTTTGTTGTCTGGTGATGCTTGATTTGTATTCATTTATGACCTCCCAAAATTAAACAGTGTGATGTCATGACAAGATATTTCTGGCACAGCCTCGGTTTGCTTTAATAGCAGCGAAATGTCTCAAGCTACATAAACCATCAACAATAAAACATCAGGTGGTAGATCGTGGCATTAATCGCATAGAATAAAAGACAGTTCGCACACCGTTTCATTATGGGCGACTCAGACACGCACATCTTCAATAA
Source organism: Sander lucioperca (assembly GCF_008315115.2). Lineage (NCBI taxonomy): Eukaryota > Metazoa > Chordata > Actinopteri > Perciformes > Percidae > Sander > Sander lucioperca. Next base: position 8,657,614 of record NC_050177.1, read on the forward strand.
AAGGTGCAAAAGTCATGTTTTTTCATCTCGGAAAAGCTCTGGCTCTGTGGCCGGGTTTGGTCAGTGGGTAGAGCAGGCGCACATATATTTAGAGGTTTATGCCTCGACGCAGAGGTCCAGGGTTTGAATCCGACCTGTGACGATTTCCTGCATGTCTTCCCCCCCTCTCTCCCCTTTCTCATCTAGTTGTCCTGTCGTGTCAATTAAAGGTGGAAAAAGCCCAAAAAAACAATAAAAAAAAAAAGCTCTTGCTCTCACTATACAAGTACTCTCTCCACGTTCACACCGGTACTCCAGCGATAGAATGCCTCCTTTCTACATTTCTGCATGGCCTCACACTCTCATATGTCACTGATATTGCAGTCTGCTGCCTTCAACTCTTTACAGCTCCCTGTGTGATACAGGAAGTGACAGGAGCATACTGGAGTGTCTATTAAGGGCCTTTTCTGCACTTCTTGTTTATTTTCCCCCTTTTCTCTCCCTCCAGTCGCCTCTTTTTAACACCATCCCCTCTAAATGATTAGACAACATTCTGATGCATTATTAATCGCCTTCTCCTGCATCAATATTACATTAGTCCTAATATGAATGTTAGACTAAAAATGAAAATCGCTAGTGAGAGCCCAATGCCATACTTCACTGGCTTCACCGTTATATGCTGAGAAAATGTAAAAAGCAAAACCTTTAGCAGCTGTCGTCATCCATTTGGCTGCTCAGAGTGTATGCTCGAGCAAACCTCAGACTTGGGAAAGCTCCTTCCTGTAGTGAGAAGAGAGCGTGTGTGTGTGTGTGTGTGTGTGTGCGTTTGTTTGTGTGCGTGTGTGTGTGTGTGTGAGGGTAAATTTGCTCACCCACATGATCAGATCCATGGAGACGTCATGGAGAAAGGCAGGAATGTGACAGACAGGGTTTACTTTATTGCTTTTTTTTATTTGCACGCAGACAAACAAAAGAGCCATAAAACAAAGACACTAAACAAAACTGTTGTGCAGGAGACGATAGAAGCCTTGGTGGAATTATAAGGGTCTTCCCCAAAGTGCACTCAAATGACAAACAAGCAGGAAAACAGCAGCATCCTCCCGCTGTTTCAGAAGCCAGTAACTCTCTGGATGCATCAGTGAAGTGTGACACAAATTGAGATTCTGCATTCTTCATCTCATGCCTCACCTTATCTACTGCTTCTTCTTTCCTCTGTTCCCATTTTCCCCCCTCATCTCCTCCTCTTTCTCCTCCTCCTTCTCCTCCTATTCTTTAATCTTCTCTCCCTCACCTTGGATTGAGTACAGCTGAAAGTATTGGAGTGGACTGATACTGACCGTTACATATCATCAGGTCCTGTTAAGTTTACTGTCTGTGGAAGTCTGCTACAATCACTGCCGCATGTGCTGCCTGTACTGTAGGAGTGTAATGGTTTGATTTTGATAGATTCCGTGCAACATAAAATCCCAGGAATAAAAAAAGAAAGAAGTATAATTGTGTTTAGACAGAAGGTGAGATGAATTTGAAAGGAGGTGTGATTACATACAAAGTTAATTAAAAAGTGCCATTATACGCAAAACTTTCCCAGGGCTTTGTAACCTGACACGAAAATGCGACTTGAACGCAAAATTTGCACAGCTCAATCTGCTTCATAAACTTACAGATATTAGAGGGAAAAGGAGAGAGAATGGAAGGAAAGAACAGAGTTGAAACAAAACACACACACACACACACACACACACACACACACACACACACACACACACACACACACACGGTTGGTGCGTATTTTGCTGGCTAGCTCACACGTCGGTACAGTTGAAACATTAGATGTTTGGGGTGGATCAACACAGGCTGTACAAACTGTAAGGCCCAATTTGCACAAATGATGTGACAGTGAAGACCTACCGAGCCTAAAATTAGGGCGAAATATGGCTGCTGGCTATGCAGTATTTTGCCAAAAAACTTGCAACAACAAAGCAACCCAGGGATCGGTCAGGAAGCTTAGTATTGATGCAAGAAGATCATTATTGTACTTTCTGGGATCAATGGCTTTGGGAATTATCAGCCTGATCTCACAGAAATACGTGAAAGGACCACAACCTCTTAATACCGCCTTACATGGTGGTGGCACGTAATGTGTAAAAATGACATGCCAGCATCATAGAAAACAATGCCAATGGAAAGTTAATTAGGATCCTTTTTTTTCGTGGTGGACACACAAATTCCCTGGTTTAACACAATCCTGTCTCGAAGTCTGCGTAGGGTAGACTGGGTAAACCCAGCGCGATCTGCTGGCGATTTGATTTCCCCCTGCAACTCAGGCTGGAAACCTGTACGTTTATCTATCCTGCTTCCGTTACAAATTTGCGGGAACCAATCACAAACTGGCTTATACACCTGGCGCTCTATTGGCGGGTTTAACACAATGACGATAGAGAAGCGACCAAGCAGCTTTTTGTTAAAGCGTAACTCTCACCAAAATGCAACCTAGGGTCTTTTTGTGAATGTACCCTAGTCAAACTTTCATTTAAAAGCATATTTAGGACGGAATAGCCACTTTTAAGATTTACGTATTTTAGTTTTTCGGTCAAATGGCCTTTTTAATGGGCGTGCTAGAGACACTTTTATGCTAGCCTCAAAATAGCTATTTTTAAAACACTAAGAAGGCTCGACAGAACATGAAACTTTGCTCGAAGTATGACCAGGGTCTCTACACCTTAACGAAAGCATTGACAACATTGTTTGTGTACCCAAAGTTTACTAAAAAGTTTTGAGCAACTCACTGTAGCTGTTCTTCTGGTTGCCGTCTATCGAGCCAGTCAAAAATAGTCGAGGGAGGAGCGTAAAGATGAAAAGCTCCGAAAGCTTAGTTCCATATAAATGCACGGATAATTCGTTGTTTTGTCGGATAGTGTAAACAACAACTGCTAACGTGAGTTGCTCAAAAGTATAAAGCATAAAAGTGCCCCTTTACTCCCATTCAAAAGGCCATTTGACCGAAAAACGAAAATACGGTAAATCTTAAAAGTGACGATTCCATCCTAAATATTCTTTTAAACGAAAGTTTGACTCTGGTACAAAAAGCCCCTAGGTTGCATTTTGGCGAGAGTTACGCTTTAACATTCAACAAGCTGGCCACCGAAGCGCAGCACTCCATGGCAGCAACCCGTTGATGCCGCTGTCGCTGCTACGTCACCCGGATCGTTGGTCTGATTGGTTGAAGGACTCTCCAATTGCGTACAGAGTCATTTCAACTATGCCTGTTGATCACTCTTCTTGTGCAGTAGAAAATACAGAGCAGACTCCCCAGACTAATGTTCTTAAAAGATTAAGCTTGGTCTGGGGATAGCCAGACTATGCGTAGGGAGGAAACACAGGACTTTCAACCAGGAAATCGCAGTTCCTGTCCCGTGTGAAACCAAAAGTCAATGTTGACTTATTTACGTAACATAAGTAACTTACATATGTAACTTATGTAACGTAACAATGTTACTTATTTTAACCCAAACCATGATCTTTTCCTAAACCTATCCAAGTATAGCATTTAAGATATTACGTGCCACCACCACGTCATGCTGTGTTAAGAGGTCGTGGTCATTTCATGTATTTCTGTGAGATCCGGTTGAGAATTACTGATACAAACAAATACAAAGTATAACTTTACGTCACGTAAATTGTTGGTTGCTTATTTACACAATGTTTTTTTAATGGGCAAGCTAATTGTTAGCTTGCAAGCGACGCAATTTGTTCGCTTCTAGTGGGTCTTCACCGTGAGGCGAACATTCGCTTTGCTTTCTGTCTGAACGCACCTTTTACATTTGACCTACGCAACTCTAAATTTATGAAATCCTATAAAAGAGTCAATAGTAATAAAACACATTTAGGCATGAGAGCAGCTCAGTTAATGTTACCATTCAACCAGACAGCTAGTCACTGCAAACATGTAATTAAAATAAAGACAATTGAAATCAATTTGAATCTCTTCCAAATGTTTTTTAATCAATACAAACTTCTTTCCAAGCCTCAAATCGATGCTTCACAACACATCAGTGTTTAGTTTACACTCCCAGCTCTCAGCACGCCACACGTGTGGTATGTTACACAGGAGTGATGCACAAAGTGTTATCTTGTGATGATGATGACACCGTTTGCCAACAGACTGACAGAAGTTAATGTTGCTTGTGTCTAGCAGCATCTCCCGGCTATGAAACATTTGAAAGACAGATGAATAGGAATAATTCTGCAGGCGTAGCAGATTCCCCCTCAGCTGCATGAATGGACAGACTACAGCTGTGTGTGACTTGAATGGACAGAGTTCTCTCGCAACCTGTTGCATAATTTATGAGGGCTTTTCTATTAGGTTTGGTTAATGTGTTTCTTCACCACTTATTGGTTCTCATTAGTTAGACGTTTCCAAGGTTACAACATGCAGCAATCAGACCTGGAGTTAATTAAAGCATGGCACATTCATGACTTTTAAGTGTTTGATGTGTTTTCTTTAGAGACTCGCCACAAACTTACTGTCAGAACAGTATATGACATTAGAGCTGAATCAATTTGTTGATTAGACAATTAGTCAATCAACAGAAAATGTATAATAACGCAACTATTTTGATACATGTTTAATCATTTAAGTCATTTTTTTCAAGCCAAAATGTGACAATGTGCTGCTTTTCCTTTTTTAGTTTACGTTAAATGTAGTCATGTTGGTTAGACAAAGCAATTGGAAGACGTTGCTTTAGTTTCTGGGACATCGATCACTATTTTCTGATATTTGACAGACTGAACAATCATGAGGTGCAGACCTACTGTATAAAATGTATTTACTTAAAAGCACCTTCACCTGAACCAATAACAGCAGTACATTAATGCATCAGTAAGAATAATCTAGTGATATACAGTACTGTATATTTGTGAAACTCTCAAAGGGGCTAGTTTTCTGCACTAAGTACTTTTACTTTTGATACTTTAGGTACATGTTGCTAATTCTTATGAACTTTTACTACATTACATTTTAAATGCAGGACTTTTACTTGTAATGGAGTATTTTCAAACAATGTGGTATTAGTACTTTTACTTAAGTAAAGGATCTGAGTTATGGCTGCAACTAACGGTCCTTTTGATTATGAATGAATCTGCCAGTTGATTTCTTGAATAATGGATCATTTGTTTATAGCCTATAAAATGTCAGAAAATAGTGCAAAATGCCTATTGCAATTTCCAAGATAACATAATTGCCTATTACCGTATGTCTGATCAACAGTAACAAACGCATAGGTATTCAACTTATTATCATAGACAGCTAAGACAACTAGCAAATATTCACATTTGAGAAGCAGGAATCAGTGAAGTTTGAAAATTTTTGCGTAGAAAACAACTTCCTCCACCACTGTCTTTGACAACCTGAAACGTGACTTGCAGCACCTGCAGTTTCACTTTATCCCGTTATTATTTATTATATATGATGTGTGTCAGAGGTTGGACCTTTATCTGTTTCTCCTGCATGTAACCACAGGTACATGATGGCAGTCTAACCATCCTTGCCATCACTCGAGATGACAGAGGGGCGTACACATGCCGAGCCTACAGTGACCAGGGAGAGGTGCTCCACACTACCCGTCTGCTGGTTCAAGGTACTGTATCCATTAATGACGCACACTGTAGCGAGCCCTATACATACTGTAAGACATTATTAATAAGTGTTGTTGACAAATATATTTGCACACATCCCCAGATTTTGAAATGAGAAAAACATGTTTCCTAGTTTCTACATCCGGCCAAATATTGCATTTGCATCACTTAAGTAGTTTTATTATTTATACTTGAAGGTCTTTACTGCAGCAGCATTTAAAAGCAAAGCCATGCAACTCTGCTGTTCTGATGTATGTAACATGCCTTCTGAGTCTGTATCAGTCAGTCAATAGCTGGGGCTTGTGTGCGTGCTCTTGTGCACAGCCATGTGTGTACAACACACACTCACTGTCTGTGAGAGCGTCACTGTCTGTCTCCGGTCCATTAACTAGGCTCTCTGCTAGACACAGATCAGATAGATGGTTGTGATACCAGCCTCCAGTACTCTCTCTCTCTTTCCCCTGATACAGCATGGAGTGAACAGTGTGTATTGACAAGCAACTGAGCATCTTGCTTTTATGGTCGAGTTAGCGTTAGGTCTATTTTAATGCTTGACTTCTGTAGGTGCAAACAGAGCAGAGGAATTACGCTCCTCTTTGTTCCCAGTATAGTAAATGCATGTGCACACTCACTGCAAACACTCAATGTCTTCTAACCCAGTGGATAGTGTAACCAGTGGTGCATGTGTTGCAACTGCATTAAGTCTGCAGGCCTCCAGTGCAGCTGTTAGTACTACAATACCAGTTCTTTCAACCACAACACACTGCAGAAGTTCAATTGTGGACTTCCATGGGAGAGGCCTCCATTATATCCAAACCTGACAATACTACCTGTACATTCCCCTTCTGCATAGAGGAACACCTGACAATGTAAAGCAGACCATACCGTATAAGAGCCCTAAAAAACTGAACATTGTCTGTGGAGATATGACCGAACCTATTGTGATAAATCATATGATAGATTTGTAAACTCTGTAAACTAATTCACTATTTCTTGGTCTATTGGACCATTGTAGGCAATTTTGTAAATCAATGAGAAGGAAACCTTTATTGTACAACGGGTATATAATGGCCACTTAAAATCATATTACTAGAAAGAAATTATGATATCTTTTTTTGACAATAAAGTTGTAACATTAAGAGAGAAAAAGACACATGGTATTATGAGAATAAAGTGACAGTATTTTAGGAAAAAGATTTCATAGTGAACCAAATGACATATTATGTTTGGATTGGGATGTTTGCAGTACGTGGGTACAAAAAAATATACTTTTCTTCTTTTCAACTGGGGGGGGGTAGTTTGTTTATATAGATTGGAAAACCGGTTAAATATATAAGACCAAAATAAATGTAACACGGTTCCTCGTTTAGATTGGCCTTTATTGCAAAATTGACACACAGAGACAATTTGCAAAATAATACTTTTGAATATATTGGAACCCATAAAAGTAGATCTTATTGTAGGGCAACTTGATTTGATTTCACTAAGTTGTAAGATGTTCCTGTTGTTATGTCCATCCCTATTCAAGGAGTTCTTACCTGCCATGTGTCATGCATTAACCTTGTTAAGCAGAATATTGCCAGTAGGGTGCGGTAAATGTTACACCAGTGGCTGTGAATGCACACAAACAGTGTTACATTTCACATAGAACCTTTTTTTTCAGTGTATAAAACACAGTTACATGTAGATATAAATAAAATGTTTGCACAGGAGTTGAGTTAGTTAAATATTTGGCATGAAAAGCGCCATGGAATAAAATGCGGGGTATAATTAAGACTCAGAGCAATAAGAAGCAGATATCTGAGGAGTCATGATTCTCACTCCTGTGATCTGTTTTTAATTGTTATGTGAGACTCCCGCACAGGGCTGTCAGCGATCCCACCTGATGCATTAAAGCCGTGCACGCTGAGAGGACAATAACCAGGAGGCTTGTATCTGGGCCCTCTCATAAAAGACAGCTTACCTTTCATGGCTTCTGCTGTTTTATTGAGAGTTAAGAGCAAGAGCACCTCGGGGGATGAAAAGGTTACAATGTGAAGCATGCATAAGCTCCAGAACTGACTACTATTAAGGTTACGGTAGATGCCTGCTCACTGTATTTTACATCAGACTGTGGTGATATATTGTAAGTAATACATATATGTGCTCTCTGTCTCACTCTGTTCCTGAAAAAAATGTCCACAATCCCAATGTGGAAGCAGAGTCGGCCTGCATATGGTTCAAGATGATTTTTTTTAGGTTTAAATAATAATTTGTATTGGTTTTATCTAAAATTTGCTAGAGCATCTTGTTGAAACATTTGTTGTATTCAACTCAACCTGATTAAGCCATCTCTAGCACTTGGTTCGAGTATGTCAGGCCCAAAAAACTCCCCAATGAGATTTTTTAAAAGAAAAGCTGAGTAATTTCTCTGATTAGTAATTGTCAATACGATCAAATGTAATAATATTCTATTGTATATGTGTTGCAATTCCTATTAATATTTCAGTTTCATTTCTCTGACATTTCTTTAACTGAAAGTACAGTCAGTGATCCACGGTGATACTTCTATTTGGTAAATGTGATTTTTTTCTTTTTTAAGAAGCCAAATTTAAGCACAATACCAGTTGCAGATATATTGATCGCTTCACTCTAAAAGAAGGTGGTGCAATCTCTGCTCAGAGGGTGCATGCAGATTGAAGTGAACAGGAAGTTCTTAAATGGTAGTTAAATAAAAATTACAAAAAACACCAAAACTGTTTTGCTTATTTTATATGTAAAATGATTATTTATTGGGTTTTAAACATTGCTCATAAAAACAAATGTGTAAATATGACTGTACATTTCAAACATTTGTTCGGGAACATTAATGCTGCTATAATATATTTGTATAATAACAATTGATCAGATGACTTTGTGTACAGTAATGTGAACAGGGTCACTCTGATAATTATTACCAGAGTCTGCAGCTCCCCTCAAGTCTTCTGAGCTTTTTAGCATCTTTCAGCTCATTGTTTTGGTTTTACAGCCCAAAACTTTACTGTTTTTGGTTACGCTCTCATCAATGTTGTTTTCGGGTGCAGCAGGGATCTGTTTTCATAAACCCACTGTACGCTACCTGCTCAGCACCAAACAGCAGACAGACACAGTTAGTGACTAGCTTGGGAACATGGTGGAGCATTCAGCAGCTTAAGAGCCTGATTTTTTTCCTCAGAAGTTCCTTTGGAGACCAAAAACCGAGTTAAAAGGAAAATGAATATTGGATTTTCATTCATCAGGTGGCCAGAAACACAACTGAATAAATGCAAATGTTGCTCCGTGACTGCTGGATGTGTAAATAAGCAACTGTTTAAGTCTTATTCCTCAAAAATCTGTTATTGCAGCTTTAGAGGGTTAAAACAGTAGACTGCAACACAAACTAAAACTTTTTTCTGCTTCTCTTAGGGCCTCCATACATCGTCTCTCCACCAGAAAACGTCACTGTAAACATATCCCAGAATGCACTCTTCACCTGCCAAGCGGAGGCGTATCCTGGCAACCTGACCTACACCTGGTTCTGGGAAGAGGATAATGTCTACTTCAAGAAGTAAAGTTATGATCAAGTTCACTTCTGTACTGTGGCTGCAGGGAATCATCTTAGTTAAGCACTTGGCTGAGGTTAAGACTTAAAAGGCCTCTTGTTTAGATGCATTTAAATCACCACCACACAGGCTGCATTCATCCCAACATTTTTCTGATGTGAGTGACATTGTGTGTCTCTGTGCTGCATTTGGAGTGTGTATATCTAGTACTGTATATACTGTGTGTGTGTGTGTGTGTGTGTGTGTGTGTGTGTGTGTGTGTGTGTGTGTGTGTGTGTGTGTGTGTGCGTGCGTGTGTGCGTGCGTGTGTGCGTGTGCGTGTGTGTGCGTGTGTGTGTGCGTGCGCGAGGGTGTCCTGTCCTGCTGTGGCCACGGAGGCAGTAAGCGCGGGCCTGGCGGGGGTCTGTCTGGACAGTGCCAGGCGAGTTAGTGCTCTCTGATGACAATATTACGTGACTCAGGCCTTGTGTCATCATATGCCTCTCATGCAGTGATGCTCTGAAGCGTAGCCAGGACCTCCGCAGGCTCCCCAGAGCAGGTCTTTAGAGCCTGAGAGGGTTTAACAGCGAACAAGTGACAGAACAAGTGGGAAGGAAGAGCAAGTGAACAGGAGTTTGACTGGCAGTGAAAACAAGTGTCTAAAGGACTACCACAGAGAAAGTGCACAAAAGTGTCCGATTCTAATTTTTAACAGCTTTAATGGCGTCAATCTAGATATTTTTCTTTTTTTCTTATTGCAGGTTAGGTAAGATCAGAAAGTTTATAAGGTATAACTATGGGAGTAGTAGTTATATGTACTATAGTATGCGTTGTATTACACATATACTGTATATTATAATATATATTATACATAGCTCACACATCATGGCTGTCTCTGTGCTACTCTAACATGTTCATTTCCCCACACTGTCAAAATAAAGTCTCATCATATCTTATGTTATAAAAAAAAATAATAATACATTTCATTGATAGAGCACTTTTTCATACCCTACATAACTAGAAATACACTAAAGGCACGAGGTATAGATGAAATGATCTTATTGTATCATATGTCGTAACTATTGGCTTCATTAATAGTCAATAGATCATTAACTACTACTTTACAGATCAGTTAGAAGCAATTAAACGGAACAACTGTTGGGCTGTCTGCCAAGTTGTAACATACATATGTATATAGTAATAAGTCCAATCAATCAGTAATAGTCCAATCAGTTAAATAAAAGGGATTTTTCACAACCTGGTGACCCAAATATTGTTGTTTGTAATGGCCTATAACTGATCTGTAAAGCTTTAGGAAAGTATTTACTAACCATTAAAAAAGCCATTATAAACAAAAGAGGTTTGTATTAAAAACTAGTACCATTTTATTAGACATATTCAGTTTGAGCTTCAATTCTGATGCATGATAAAAGAAAGCAGCTCCATTAAAAAAGTAATATGTGCTCCATCATTACTGTGTTTAATTTTAAATGGTGCCAAGGGGGGAAACATGAAGGCTGTACCATTTTGCGATTATGGCAATTAGCAGATTTATTTGAATCTCTTGCTGTGTACTCTGTGTTCTTCCTTTCAGAGCTGGCTGCTGTTTGACTCTCTGCTGCTCTCTTATGGCACCTTGACGTAATTCAGCAAAAAACTAAAAATACATGTGTGCCTTTTCCTGTTGGTGTGTTTCAGTAACACGGTGTGTGACAAAACGTGTGTCTTCTTGCAGTGACCTCAAGCTCCGAGTGCGCATTCTCATCGACGGCACCCTTATCATCTTCCGGGTCAAGCCGGAGGATGCTGGGAAATACACCTGCAGTCCGAGCAACAGCCTCGGTATCTCACCCTCGGCATCGGCCTACCTGACTGTTCAGTGTGAGTGTTACCGTGGCAACAAAGTGGATGGGGGAGGGGCAGGGAGATGGTACAGCGAGCCTTGTGAAAAGGAAAAGGGGACAGCAGCAGCAGCAGTATGGAGGCTGCTGTGTTATTTGGCAGCGCTGCTCTACCACTGTGATGCAAAGTGACAGAGAGCCACACAGTTTGTTTTGATGGAGCCTCTTTGACCATTTTCACATTCTGTGTGGATTTTAATGATACGATTGTTATCTATCCTGACTCCAGCCTCATTCCTGTGCACAAAGATGGGGACGGGCTAGTCCTCAGACTCCATTTTTCCTCGTCTCTTTTGCATCTGGCTCCCCTAAACATGAAACAGTGACCGTCCTGTTCATCAGTTCGGACAGATGAGAGAGAGAAACGTCACTCCCGGCCATCTGACGTTTTATCGTCAAGCCCTTGTGTGTTGAGTTACTTTGTCCCCAAGTTGCCGCCGGCCATTGATTACTGTGCTACAGCATGAGAGAGAGAGAGCCGGGGCATTCACAGACACTGCACGCACTGATTCATCACTGGCCTCAAATACAGCAGACCATAACTGTCCTGGATGCTTCATGCAGTGTGACGACGCTGTTGTTCGAAAGTCAGACCGGTTTCAAATATTAAACAATGGCACAAAGCAAAAATGCAAAAAAATATTTTTTGTTTTATGGTTTTGTATAGTCAAATAACTTTGGTAACTTTCCAAGATTATAAATGCAAAAATAGGACAAAATAATAAATAATAATATTTACAAATATGCCATTTAGACTGTAGGTAAACATTGGCAAGCCTGACTTAAAGAATTAATGTTGTCTTTATGTGCATTGAAATAATAGTATGTAATTTGACTCAGCTATGTGGAATTTAGTATAAAATATCCTTTTACAGCCCGTAATAGTGCAGCACTGCATCTTGTACAGCGATGATGTTTAAAACTCTGTGGCTGGCTGTTGCCTAATCTTCTCTTTCACTAATTCCCCTTTCAACTACACCGGTTTTATTTTCTCTACAAGCAAGGACAATTTGATATTTCTGTAATGTCACCCAGTCTTGGGAAATGCACTGTAACAATATGGACACACATACAGTCTAAAGTATTAAAGCCCTGTCATTTTTTTTTTTAAATGAATAAAAAAATTATAGATAGAAATAGAAAGATAGATAGAAAATCCTATTTATAATTGTACCTGTTGTAATTCAATGGGGATATCCTTGATTATGTAGATTACATAGTTTGGTGTCACCAAGTTTGATCTTTGACCATCAAAATTGTCTGTCCGATCATCATTGTTCTACATTCCAAAAAAAGTGTAATGCTGTGATGACAATCGGTTTCTGGGGGGAGATAAGGTGTTCTTCTCTGCATCTTGCACAAAGACAGTCTCAAAAGAAATATTATAATTATTTGAATAAACTCATTGTCATCAAGTGTTCCCAAAACATCTCTCCTCTCACAAAATAGATGAACACAATCTCCTCTTTACTCCAAACAGGTTAGGACACATCTGGAGCACTCCTACATTTTTGGCTGAACTAGGAGTGATTTCCAAAGTAAGGGAAGTTAAGTTTAGTTAAGTTAAGTGAAGTTATATTAAGTTCTGAGACTCTTGATAAAAACAGGCCCTGGTCTTTTCCATCAAGTAATACATCTCATGTCCATTTATTCACACCTTAAATTACATCAAACAACATTGACTATCTATCCACCATCCCTAACACTGATCTATTCTATATGTTCAGACCCTGCCCGAGTGATCAACATGCCCCCAGTCATTTACGTCCCACGGAAACTGCCAGGCATCATCCGCTGCCCGGTGGACGCCAACCCACCTGTGACATCGGTAAAGTGGGAGAAAGACGGCTATCCTCTCAGAGTGGAGAAGGTTAGTCTGCTTCAGGGCTTTATTTAGTCTCCGCTATGTGTTACAGTAGGCCTGCATTTTACTCTCACAATTTGACATTTAAGTTGGTGTTGGTGAGGAGGTTCAAATGATGCTGCCAAGATTTTACTAACAGGCCCCCTCACAAAACATTTGCGTCACGTTTCCGAGTTTCATTAAAGTGACTGTTTGCATCCCAAAGAGGTAGAATTATCCAATATTTCACACAAAAAAGTAAATATTAGAGAAAAGTAAAAAAAAAAAATGAATACAAAGTATTAGTAGTAGCTTTGCTTGTTCTTCTTTCCTCTCTCATTAATGAACTCACCACCCCTCAGATTTATTTTCTGGACCCTTTGGAGGGACCAGACCCCTAGGTTGGGAACCACTGGACTAAACAACCAAAGTGCATATAAAGTAGTAAAACTAGCTCCACCTCAGCTATAACAGGAAAATGCTGCTGACACATCATGGATCAATGTTAATCTAATAATGTTGTATATAATAATATATCAGTCACAGGGGCCATTTTGTCCGTGGAACACATACTTTTACGTTTTGGTACTTTAAGCACATTTTGATAATAATACTTGTTCTTTTACTCAACGTGCAATGGAGTATTCTTTACATTATTGTATTGGTACTTTTACTGAAGAAAATGATCTGTGTATTGCTTCCATCACTTTCCTTCTGTCAGGTTTTATGTTACAGCACACTGAGAACTGAAACTGCCCCGTGCTGTCCCATTCAGATATATTGTTGTCCACTGATCTTTGAAAATACCTTACAGAAATTAATACCCAAAATACAAACACTACTGATATGGTTTTCAGCATTATCCTGTCAGTGTAAAAGAATTCGGTCATTTTCCAAACCACACCACAAAGTGCCACATATGGCGTTTTTCCATTACATGGTACCTGCTCGACCTGCCTCGACTCGACGCACTGTGCGTCCGTTTTCCATTGCAGATTTTAGTACCGCCTCAGCGTGGCTGGTCGTCATAGCGGCGCCGCAGTAAACTGCCGTGACCTAACGCGACACACACACAGAACGTGGAAGGTGTGTTGTTGTTGCCACAGCCAGAAGACACATTTTGTTTCAAATGAAGCTGGAGGCAGCAAAAAAAAAAAACACAGCTGGCTAAATTATTTAAAAATGGTGGGTTTGTTCAGAACACCCCCGTCTGTCGCTTTCACGTCACCTTTTGGTATCGGCTCAGCTTGCTTGGAACCTCGACTGAGGTGGTACTAAAAAAAGTACCTGTTAGCAGGTACCAGGTACTTTTTTTCGTAATGGAAAACCAAAAAAGGCGAGTAGAGTCGAGGCGAGTCGAGCAGGTACCATGTAATGGAAAAGCGCCAATAGATAAAGTATCTCTCTGCTCAAAGCTCTCTATCTGTCGCTCTATTTATCTACAATCTAATCTAGTCACACATTATGTTGCGCTCCTGTTGAAGGCTGGCCTGCATTACATAAGCATTCCCCTCAAGAAAACCCCTGGAATCAAAAATTTCAGATGCCCCCTTGTCTTCTAGTACCCCGGTTGGAGCCTGATGCCAGATGGAAGTATCCGAGTGGCAGAGGCCACAGAAGACTCCCTGGGCACCTACACCTGTGTGCCTTACAATGCCCTGGGTACCATGGGCATGTCCCCCCCTGCCACTTTGGTGCTAAAGGTACATCTCTGCTCATGTTTGGTCCTGTCTGCTCCATGTTTTAGCATACACTGATGGCCCCAGAAGTCTGCATGATGGGTGTGGTGTCTGTGTGTTTTCCCCAGGATCCCCCTTACTTTAATGTGAGGCCTGGGGGGGAGTACCGTCAGGAGGCTGGGAGAGAGCTAGTTATCCCCTGTGCTGCTTCTGGAGACCCTGATATACCAAGCATCACCTGGAGAAAGGTGCAGTAGACAAACGCATCATAACAAATCTCTTAGTTAATCATTTTCTGCACTTCTTTTTATGTGCTGAAATGTTTGTTTCCTCTTCTTAACCAATGTCACTGGAATTTCCATGTCCATTTAAGGTGGGGAAGCCAAGCAAGAGTAAGCACAACATCCTACCCAGTGGCAGCTTACAGTTTCTGTCCCTCAGCAAGGAGGACCATGGAGAATGGGAGTGTGTAGCCACAAATGTGGTCACAAGCATCACTGCCAGCACGCGTATCCTAGTCATCGGTACAACACAATCTGCACAATGCTCTCAGCTCACCAAAGCTTACTCAATTTCCTCAAACAGCTGACCTTTTCTTGTTATTTTAAGTTCATTGTGATCCCATTTTGCTGTGTGTGGTTTGTGTGATTTGCATTATAATCCCTCAAACACCTTGCCTCTGTCCAATTTCCCCCCGGGCATCATTAAAATTTCATTAGATCGTATCTGTAATAGCTTTATACAGTTCATTTAAAAGCCCAAATCTGTAACCACAGTGTGGTATCAACCCCTCTGCTAAAACACCGTCACTACAGACTTTGTCTGCTCTGTCAATGGACCAAGGACATCTTTTCACTCCTCAGATAAATTGACTGAAGTGTCGACAAAGGCAAGCAGGGTTATGAAGTTTAAACAGGGCTGTGAAGGTCCCGATGCACACTGATTGCATTGTTATTCACTCAGAAATTTCTCTGTGTATAAGATTTTTGGTACAAGAAGCCCTCAAATGGCACATCGTAGAAAGTATCATTTTATACCTATAATGCAAATTCTAGAGTTGTGATTGTTGTGGTGCCTTTAAGTAGCCTTTATAACTGTAGTGTTCTCTGATCCCATTTGCTTGCTTGAGTTGTGACTTTACAGCAGTAATAGCATAGCCTGACAAGCCAGACCCACATCAAGATGTTGGGTCTGGGAACTCACCATTGGCAGGGCTCAATCCGAGGGGCGGGATAAACGGTTGTCTTTCAAATTCCCTCTGCACTCATAGCCAACCAGAGCAATGCTAGTTGATAGATTAAACTTTTGCCGTTTCCGGTGGGCAAAACTCCGAACACATCTTCCTTTTTTAAGAATGACTTCAGTGCTTAACTCCCAAGTCTTCCAGAGTCGCGGCCAAAGCCGATTCGAAAGACCGCTGTTCGCCAGCAGCAGCAGCCATCTTCTTTGTTTTCAAGTAGCAGGGAATTCACACGGAACCGTCGCAACTCTGCCGTCCTTATGTTAAGCCCGCCCACCGACTCTATACACGACGTGATTAGCCTGACCAGAATTTGGTTTTTCCAGCTCGCAAGCCAACGGAGAGTTGCCAGACTGACCCTGGCTGCAAATTACATTTGCTGCCGCTAGGGTGCGTCTAGATTTCTAGGCTAGTAATAACAGCCATTTTGAGTAGATGGATGCCTTGCACAAAGTTGTAAAACTGCCTTTTTGACACGTGATTATTATGGCAAATGAATGATTTAAAATATACACAAGCATAGCAATGAGAGGCACAAAAGTCTTGTTTTTGGGGATGGTTCGTTCTTTTCACTCATTGTACAAACATTGCTCTTCATTGCGGAAACATTTATAAAATTTGTTCCTTATTTTTTTAGATTCCTGTCCAGGCTTTTACAGGAAAAATCCACTGAAAATATATCTGTTGATGATCAAATATTCAACCTCTGTAGGCCAGAAAGATGTATGTACAGTTTCAGATGATTGCAAAATTAGGGCCAATTTCATAAAATGTTTGCACAGGAAAGAGCACTACGTGTGACTTTAGTAGCCTATTCCTTAAAAACAAGCTCTTACTACAATAGTTTCTTATTGAAGGGTGTTTAGGTGTGTCAGTTTGAAGAAATAGTTTGACATTTGGGTTAGATTTAGATGAGACAATTGATACCACTCTCATGTTTGTGGGCTAAATATAAAGCTATAGCCTGCATGCGTTTTTCAGCTAGCCTGAAAAAAAGCTAGCCCGGCTCTGTCCAAAGGTTCAAAAATATTGGCCTGTCTAATTAAATCCGTATAGAAATGTAGCTACTTTATGCTATCGTTTACGAAGCTAAGTTAACCGCTTTCTGGCTGTAGCTTCATATTTAGCGTACATATATGAGAATGGTGTGAATCTTTTCATCTAACCTGGACAAGCGCGTTTCTCCGAATGCAGAAACTATTCCTTTAAGTCTGTGTTCATGTATCATCATCATGGTCTGTGACATGTGAGCAGGTCACTAAGTGTGCCCCAGTAGCCCATTGCCCCAGTGCCTATGGAGGGGTTCACAGCTGGCAGCGGCCAGTCAGCCGCGTGTGACCAGCAGACAGCTGTGCTCCTCAGACCACGCTCAGGTCTCTCTTTTATGCCAGTGAGAAGTGGCTTCGGGCCACACGACACAGCTGTTATGTGGGTGGGACGAGCAGAGCTGCAGACAGCACTGCTGCTTTTGAACCTGACCTTACACTCACTGGTCACCACCTCAGCTAGCATCACGTTATTACAGCACATGATGCAGCACAGCATTTTGGAGGGTGAAAACAGCAACAAAATTCTCCTCATTTGACCTGTGCTGCATTACGTGACTTGAACTCAACCCGTAGGCTTAAATTTAAATGAACAGTTATGAGAATACAATGTTTATGTATGCATGTTAAAAGGATATTTATATTTGTGTTACTGCAAGTGATAATAAATGATAAATGTAAGTAGTTACAGATGTGATGAGTAAATTAATACTTGTGCTTTTCAAACGCATTACCCTCTCTCTGTCTCGGCCTCTCAGGCACCAGCCCACACGCTCCTGGCAATATCCATGTATTACCCTCAACAACCTCTGCTAATGTGTCCTGGGAACCAGGATACGATGGCGGCTTCGAACAGACGTTCTCTGTGTGGTACGGTCCAGTGTGAGTGCTCTTATTTAACTTCAAATCAGTGGCAGCAGTCTGCAGACGTGGAAACACTACCTGGAGGTTAAGGGCCGAGTCTCCAGCTGATGAGGATAAAATATGTCAGGAGTTCAATCTGAAGCAGAATTGTTTTGACAGCATATTTCTCGGCTTATTCAGTAAATGTGCATATGCATAATACGTGGTGTATATTGGGAGAGTAACATAAAGTACGCGCACCTGATAGTACTCAGAACAGAGTATTTATGAGTGGGGGACAATTTTAAAGTACTTGTACTTTACTTCTATTTTCTGTTACTTTATACTTCACTACAATTAAGAGGCAAATATTGTATTCCTTCCTTTAGTTACTAGTTACTTTGCATGTTAAAATGAATAATACAAAGTATAATCACAAATTAAGTATGATGTATTATTACAAGTTAAAATAAAACTTAATTGATTAAACATTTTAAAACATGAATACAAAGAAGAGAAAAAAAGAAATTATTAAATGAAGTGCTTTAAGACAATTTCTTATCTGAAACAGAGAAAGTCTTTTTGGTGATTGACCCTTATATTAACTGCATGTTTTCAGCACCCAGCTACTGTACAACACTGCATTGAGACTGATTACAGTTAAGACATTACTCACCATCATTCAGGGATATACAACAATGTATCATTTCTCTGTTTTTCTGTCTCATTTCTGTTCTCAGGTCAAAGAAAACAGACTTCGGTCCTCACGACTGGCATTCGATGCCAGTTTCTGGTGCTCAGACCTGGTTGGTGGTGCCAGGGCTGGAGCCTGGGACAGAGTACCAGTTCAGTGTGTTGGCACAAAACAAACTGGGCACGGGCCCATTCAGTGAAGTTGTGACAGTCAACACTGCAGGTGGGTTCTTAATCAAAGGTTTCTCCATGCATGGTCTGCTGCTTTTTGACTTCAGAATCAACCCACTGAGTTGCACTGAGACACTATTAATATTTCTTTTAGAATATCCTCAGACCCCTATCATCACATACTGCCCTCTAGTGATGTTCAAATGAATGTGTACGGATAAATATCATGTAATCTACATTTCAGTTTGGTACATTTAGAAATTCTCCTAAAAAAGATGCTTATTAGAACATTGATAAAAAAAATAAGGCAGTCAAGCTCAGAGCTCCTTGTAGTAAAGATGCAAATATTACTATTATCAATCATCTTTATGAAGAAAACTTCACACCATATTAAGAAGGATTAGGATTAGAACAACACAGCAGAAGTTTATGCAATTTGTTATCGCTGTTTTGTTTTGTTATGCTACTATTATTTTTATTTAAATGTGACTTTAACAAAAACAAAAATGCAAAGGAGGAGGACGCAGAGAGAAGATAGCAGATTGATTTAGGTGTCTACAAATGCCAGTCCGAACCTGAATTTGAACGTAGTTATATATTATTATTTTTCACTTCATCATACACACATCAAAGAAAACGGTACACTGCACACTGCTTTGAATCCATCCACCTTCATAATGCACATCATGGTGATTAAAACTGTCCTTATGGTCAAGGATGTTATGTCTCTGTTAACCTTTAAACACTGTTTAAAGGTTAAAAATGACAAAAGTTTTTTTAATAGAATATTTATTGTAAAAGGACCTTATTAGAACATTAACATCTACAACGTGTGTGTGTGTGTGTGTGTGTGTGTGCGTGTGCGTGTGCGTGTGTTTCTGTGTGTGCGTGCATGCAGGTGTGTGTGAACAGTGGTGGTTCACATGCACAAGTGGCAACATGACACATGAACTGTGTGTGTGTGTGTGTGTGTGTGTGTGTGTGTGTGTGTGCACATGCATGCATGTGTGAACATTGGTGGTTCGCACACACAAATGGCAAATTGCAGTCATGGTGCAGTGTTCCTTGCAAATGGAAGCTTTGCACCTGTGAATGCATACACAAGCATAGGAAAGTTGTAGGAGTGTGTGTATAGAGATGTCTTTCATCTCCTGGATGAAAATTATACTCTTTCCCATTCATTTCCTATGCCGTAAACAAAAGAAGTGTGACTAAGTTGAATAAATCACTCAAAATTCAAAGAAAGTAGTCACAATGAATGTTATGTGTTCAAATGCCTTTTGTGAAGGATATCATAAGGTCTTGAGGCAATCTGATGAAAAATGCCATATTTATGGTACAGGGAATGTGTAAATCGGTTATTTTTCACCGGAACAGTGTTAGAAGGTTAAGCCCATTGTGCTCTCCTGTCAGTATTAAAAAAGAGACCCCCCCCCCCAAATATTAAACATCAAAGCCATTAAATCATTTTCTTGATGCTTTAATTAAACAAGATGGTATTAGCCATGTGCTTGAGATTTTTAGTCTTCATAAGATAAAAGTGGATGCACACGGAGTCAGGAAACTATTAAAATGTGTGAACCAGTGAAAACAGTAAACCCAGCACAGCAAAGATCTGGGACAGGCTGATATTCTTTAAATAGTTGCTATGTTTCAATGTGATGAGTGATGCAACACATAATTGTCACTGCAAACATTTTGAATTATTATAGCAAGAAAGGCAGAGGTGTAACTAATGACAGTAATGATGACACTGTTCCATTTAAGTGTGCCAATAAGCCTGCATGCACAATACCAGATTCATTATTAATGTCATTAGTTCCACCTGTGTTTGACAAGTCAAAAATGTTTGCAGTGAGAAAGATGTATTAGTGAGGTGTTAGTCAGTAAATGTAGCTTCTTTTTTTAACAAACTCATGTTTTAAAGTGTATTTTTGATATTCTTTTGTGTGTGTGTTGTAATTCTGCCAATATCCAGTCTTCATGTGCCACCGCCTGAACTGAATCTGAATTAAGGGTGTATGGTATTTAAAATCAATGTCTCAGCAAAAAAAAGGCATGAAGGGAGAAAAGTGCATTGCTGGATTTTCCACCATGCGCTGGAAAGGACAAAGAAGTGGTGTTGAATAATGGCATGCACAGATCAAAGTCTTGTGTGTGTGTGTGTGTGTGTGTGTGTGTGTGTGTGTGTGTGTGTGTGTGTGTGTGCATTGAGTCAGACTCTAAGAAAGTAACATCTATAACCAAACTAATGTAGTCTCATTCTTGTAAGTCAGGTTTTATCACAGGGAATTGATACTTTCTTTAAGTGACTTATTTACCAATCAAACCCTCAAACTGTGAAGAACTCTATTATACATACTGTAACACTATGAGTTTTTTTTTTTTTCTCAAAGACTTGATGGCAGTAACTTCATCACAGTACTGGCTTTGTTCTATAAAGTGTAAACCCAGATTCTGCTATGTCTGGCCAACAATGTGTTGGAAAGCTTACCTTCATTCAACAAAGGCTAAATGAGGCTTGTGAAGTTCTGACCTAGTTCACACACTCAGAGAGCAGCCAATATATGATCGGCAGTCGACAATAAGGTTATGGGTTTATGTTTCCTGTACATATAGTGCCATATTCTTTCATATAATATTGTTTTCATGTTTTTTAAAGTATGTACAATAACCAAACCTACTGTATTGTTTTTGTGTTGTTCTGATTTGCCGTGTTAACATATCACCAATAGGATGGTTTGAGTGTCTGTCACTCATGATATGAGTTTGCATTTTGCTTTGAATTTTTGATATGATAATATCAGACATTGTCTCTTTGGGTAAAATTGTACCTGTATTAACTGTATTTCTGTGTGCATGCCTTTAGTAGTGTACCTATTTTCAGCAATTTCAGTCTGTGTTTAGCCAGTGGGATTGTGGAGGGAGACAATTCAGAGAAATCTCTCGCAGTATTCAGTCTGAGGTCAGGTGGAGTACTTGTGAGGTTGTATATTCAGGGAGCTAAACCACTCTCTCGAGGCATACAACATATTTCAAGCATTTGTATGATACAGAAGATCAACCATATCTTTTTTGTTACGCTACGCCCTGTTTGTAAAACCCACTGACTACAGTCAGATTTTTGCCATGCTAGTGGTTCTAGGGGTCAATTTTAGTCTATTGGTCCACCACTTTGGTCCGGACTGAAATATCACAACGATTGTAGGATCGATTAGCATGACATTGTACAGACATTCATGGTTCCCAAAGGATGAACCCTACTGAGCTCAGTTATCCCCTGACTTTTCCTTTTGCACCACCATTACATTACATTTATGGTTTTAAGTGAAATTTGAAAATAACGATTGGATGGATTGGCACATTTTGGTAAAGACATTCATGGTCCCCTCAGGATGAATTGTGAAAATGTTGGTGATCCATTGCTATCATCTGGTCCAAATTTAAAATTTCTATGACAAAAATACCTTTAAAACAAATGGCGTTCTCATCATCCTCAGCTGTACTTTGTGTTTAGTGTTAATTAGCAAATGTCAGCATGCTAAAATGCTGAATTAAGATTGCGATCATGGTGAAGATTACATCTGCTTAGCATCAATATGTGTTGTCTTTGGGAGCATGTAAGCATCATGTGGTTAGCATGCTGAAGTTGGCATTTAGCTCAAAGCCCTGCCGTGCAGCCTCACAGAGCTGCTAGCATGGCTGTAGACTCTTCGTCTTGTTAGCCACACTTTTGTTGTCGGAGTATTTCACTGCAAAGGATCATTTGGGATATTTTTTTTTATTTGGGTCATGTCTGAATTAGTTTCCTTTGTGTTAACTTTTATGTGCAACATTTCTGGTCCACAGGCTCTCCTCTGGGTACCCCAGAACCACTGGTGCTTCTTACTCCACCACGGTGCCTCACAGCCAATCGCACGCAGCACGGTGTCCTCCTCACATGGCTCCCCCCAGCCAACCACTCCTCACCCATCGACCGTTATATCATGGAGTTCCGCCTTGGGGAGAGGTGGGAGGTTCTGGATGACCTGATCCCATCCACTGAGACTGAGCTCATAGCCAGAGACCTCGTTCAGGTCAGTTACATACACATCTCCTGAGCGTGTCACTCCATTATACTGTCAATTTACCTTTGTATAATTTACTGTTTTACAAACTCTGTGTATACTTACTTACTTATAGTAAGTAATATATATATATATATATATATATATATTATATGTATTATAATTAACAGAATTTGTTACCAATCTCTCCATGTCATAGTGCCAAATTTCAATAATTATTCCATTTCTATACAGTCAACATTTTGTGTATGTTAAAGGACCGACATCATTATAAAGACATCATCATCAGGAATTAACCTTCATTTTTTTTAGCCTTTTTGCATTTCAGTGTATTTTGATAACCGTATTATATATAAATTAAAAAAAAAAAAAAAAAAATATATATATATATATATATATATATATATATATATATATATATATATAAAATTATCATACATAGATCCATTTTTAAAACACAGTTACAAAATGCTTTTTGAACACGATTACTAAGCTATACACCAAAATCAGTGTTGGAGACGGTGTCTGTTGTGTCTCTCTCACAGGAGTCTTGGTATGAGTTTCGAGTGATGGCTGTCATGGATGACCTGATCAGTGAGAGCAGTAACGTGGTGGGAGTGTCTAGCACAGGTCAGTTTCTTTACAAAGAAGCGTTAACAGAGTATCTTGTACACATGGACATGCTTTTGCCCTTGTGAGGAATAGATCTGTGAGTTTTTGTGTTAGTAACCTCTCCCTTTCACCCACTTGTCTGCCCCATCAGATCCCTTCCCCCCTGCGGAGTTACCTGATGAGGGGCTGGCGCGGCCGGTGGTGGCGGGTGTTGTGGCAACTATCTGTTTTCTGGCAGCGGCAGTACTGTTCAGCACTCTAGCAGCTTGCTTTGTCAATAAGCAACACCGTCGCAAACTCAAACGTAAACCAGGTCTGTCTCCCTCTCTACTTAATTACTTAAAGGTCCCATGGCATGAAAATTTCACTTTATGAGGTTTTTTAACATTAATATGAGTTCCCCCAGCCTGCCTATGGTCCCCCAGTGGCTAGAAATGGTGATAGGTGTAAACCGAGCCCTGGGTATCCTGCTCTGCCTTTGAGAAAATGAAAGCTCAGATGGGCCGATCTGGAATCTTCCCCTTATGTTGTCATAAGGGGAAAGGTTACCTCCCCTTTCTCTGCTTTGCCCGCCCAGAGAATTTGGCCCCCCCATGAGAGAGAGACATCATGGCTTTCAAACGAACAAAGTGGCAGTTGGTCAAGGCCACACCCCCACCCTCCACCTTGCCCCCCCCCTCTCCTCCTCAATAGCTACAGACACAGAAATGGCACATACTAAGGAAAGCTCAGTGTGGGACTGGCTCTAGTGGCTGTAATTCTGCACCAAGGCTGAATTTCGGGAAAGAGACTTCAGATACAGTATTAGGGGACCACTAAGGTCTATATAAAAGCATCCAAAAAGCAGCATGTCATAGGACCTTTAATTACATACTTAATTATTATAACATGTAATAAATATAGTAGGACCCAGGCACATTGGGCCCTGGGCTGAATGTTAATATTTCTTGTTAGAAAGTCAATAAAATGATTACAAAAAGACACAAAATAATAAAAAAAACACAGACATGTAAGAACCCCTAAAAAAAGGATGCAGCTGCGTTGCTTGTGGTTGTTTTGTGTCATTTCCGTCTAGGTGCCTTGCTCCTATGTAGAATGTATTTTACATGTCCCAGGGGTCCATTGTAGCATAATCCGTACATGTGTCTGACTTCTACTGGTGGTGTTAAACAGAGGGAAATGCTAAATGTAAATGTTTTTGTCCACTCAGATCCTCCCTTGTCGGTGACACACTTCAGGAAAAGCATTGAGTCACCGTAAGTAAAGCTAAACACCAGAGCCCCTGCAGTCTGCCAGACGTGGCTACTACTGTGCATCTTCTAATGCACCTTTTACAAAATTTCTCCCACCATGCATGCTGTCACAAGGCATACATTTTAAGGATGAATATCAGTCAAAATTACAAAACAGTTCAGTTTATTTTGAAGCTGCTGGTAACTGGAAATAAAAGGTCTTTTTAGAGCCTTGTTAGTGGAGCTGATGATTACACACAGCAGGCTTTCTCCTGTGTATTTGGACAAGAGGTAATATGGCAAGAGATGGTAAGTTTGATTTCAATGTCCAAATTGAATAAGCTTTGACTATATGTTCAGGCTCCTTTAAGGGTGTGGAAGAACATGTACAGTAGCAACCTCTAGCTGATCATGGGCAGAATAAAGAAAGTTCAAAGCAGCCGAGTCAGCAATTTAAGCACATTACCCAGAGTGCCAAAGCTGCAGTATGTGTATTGATTTTTGATCCATCTGTATTCTTTAACCTCAATCACTGTCTGCTTTCTGCATGATTCTGAGTGTTTAATAATGCTATTTTTTGTTTAGCTGCACATTTAATGTACAGTATCCGCTACGTGTGTGTATTTGTCTGTCTGTAAATCTTGTGTACATGTATGACTACATTTCAATCCCAAAAGAAGCTCATTTGTGACAATAATTTGTGTAAATCCCATTCCAGAATAACCTGAGACTTTAGGTAAACCGTCAGTTGTAGATACCTTTTGTTTATTTTTTATGAAATGGTCCAGGCAGATCAGGGAGTTCACACTTAATCCTTCCTGCAAGTGGCATAGTCAAAGATGAACCAGGCCCATGTCGTTTGTCTCCCATCGCAGGCCTCCTCTCACCCCCTTGCCAGGGGTAGAGCCCTGCTGGGACGAGCCTGCCAGGAGCAGTTTCTTGCCCCCGCCCGCCAGCCCCCTGTGAGTGCCTGCCTGCACCAAAATACAGAGTGTGCTGCACTGCACTGGCTTGGCTGCATGGTTAATGCATTGCATAGAAATGATCAACTGACAATGACTATTTCTTGTAGTGAAGCCTACCGCTGGCCTATTTGCATGTACAGACTTTCACGCACCATACAGGGATTAAATTGCATTAGCTCAGCAGCATGTACAGTTCAGTACTGTGTATATGCACTCTTTATAATGTATGTCTACCTGATGCATTCACTGACCCAGTAAGTGTCGACTATGCTGCTCCTGGTGTGGGCAAATGAGGCCTGGTTAGATGTCATCTGCTTTCCTCACATCACCATTTGGTGCAGCATATGGAAATTGGTCTCACGTCTGCTCAAGAAGATGTAGATTCAATAGATCTGTGATACGGTTGTCATGGTTGCGTCGTTGGTTCTCTTCGCATCCCGTCATTCTGGCTTGGTTCATTAGCTGCTGTCCGCCGCCATAAACTGGTCATTATCATAATGCCGTTCATTATGGCTGTCTTGATAGAGTGCTTTGGCTTTGTAGTGTGTCATCTGTTTAGCTTAGGATTGAAACCACAATCATGCCTATTCATTTACACCATCAGAGATTTTTCTTTTGTTTTAAAAAGCGTTACTCACTTTCCCTTTTGCGTTTAATCTGGTATATGTTAAACTAAGACAGTGCCTTGTGTCTGCATTTCTTATCAGGTTATCATCTGGGAAGATAAGTCCAGAGAGCTCTCCTCCGTCTCGGCCCCGCTCTCTTTCTTCAGAGGGTTCCCACGGCCCAGGCCTGTACGTCAGGAAGCTGCCCAGCCCTCAAAGAGAACGGGACAAAGAGCTCTCCTTCTACAAGAAAACCAAGCGTGCCATAGCCAGCAAGAAATACAGTGTGTCCAAGTATGAGGCAGAGGTCACCACGCCTATCGAGCTGATAAGCCGCGGCCCCGATGGCCGCTTCGTCATGGAGAGCCCACCGCCCCGGCGCATCCACGGCTTCCCCTTCGCAGAGGAGTCTGACATGTACCCTGAGTTCCGGCAGTCTGATGAGGAGAATGATTTTGACCCCGGGCCTCTGCCGCCCATCATGCCCACGCTGCGGCCCCAGCTCTCCCCAACGTCCTCCAGCCTGGAGTCAACGCAGCCCCCCACCTACAGCCCCCGCCTACACAGGGCCATGGAAGGTATGAGCTTTGCAGAGGGCAGTGCACTTCACGCCTCAGGGCAGGCCCCGGCCTCCCGCTACAGGGGCTTTCCCCAGGGCCCATTTTATGGGTATCTAGGCAGCCGCATTGATTCAGG
Organism: Sander lucioperca; assembly: GCF_008315115.2. NCBI lineage: Eukaryota > Metazoa > Chordata > Actinopteri > Perciformes > Percidae > Sander > Sander lucioperca. The sequence continues at coordinate 8,684,359 of NC_050177.1, forward strand.
GATTCCACCACCATTCTACATGCCTGACATCAGCCCGCGTAGCTCTGCTCTGTCCTCCCCCCCAGGCACTGCCGAGGGGCCCTTTGGTTACCCCTCCATCCCCGAGGAGAGTGGAGAGATGGAGCGCCATCAGTACACTGCCTCTGGCCATTCTCTGTCTCACACACACAGCCCTCCTCCTCGCTCTCCTGAAAGCTGGCAGCCTCATGAGTTACCCTTCCTCGGTCTAGAGGGTCCACGGTTCATATACCCACCACACCATCCCTCACATCATCCCCAGGACCTCCCTGATCCACCCCCATACCCTCCTCACTCTCTTCCTCCCAGTCGCCTGCACCTCCAATCCCTAAAGGATCCAACAAGCCCTGGACTCCTGCAGCTGGAGGTCCCTGTGGCTCCCCCAGGCAGAGACAGGCCCCTGGGGCCTCCGGTTAGGCGTTTAGCTATGCAACAGGCCCAGAGTCTCGGCCAGCTCAGACACACGTCCCACGGTGTGGGTGTACCAGTGTTGCCTTACCCTGACCCGGCAGCCCGTGCAGGGAGCCCAAGCACAGCCCCCAGTAGTAGCCCTCAGTCCTGGCTCAGCCCGAGGGCGGGGCGCCGGGCAGACCCCAGCCTACCCCCACTAGTACTCCAGCCCTCCCGCCTCTCTCCGCTCTCCCAAAGCCCCCTTAGCACCCAGCCGGGTTCCCCAGATATTCTAGTGCGACCCCCTCCGCGCCCCAGCATCCTCCGCACCTCTCGGTCTCTGGAGATGCCTGAAATCACCCTGCAGCCCTCGGCCACTGTCACTTTCTCCCGGAGGTCCTCCCTGTCCGCCTCTCCCCCTCAGAGCCAAGGCGCCAGACACCCCAGCCCCAGTTACCATGCCCACATGTCCTATGCCTCCACTGCAGCCAGTTACCCCTCCCAGTCCCCCTCTCCCCCTCTGGAGGGCAGGGATGTTTTCGGGCAGAGGCCATCCCAGAGAAGGACAGAGGAGGAGATGCTACCCTCAGAGCCCTCTCAGCTCCAGATATCAGCCTCAGGGTAGGTGATCCATTCCAGTAGAGAATAGTCACATATTTAATTAAAGAGGAGACTTGTCTCCTCGTCTGCTCTCAATTCCAAATTTCCTCGCTATTTATCCACAGTTTTACTTTGATGTTTCCATTTAGGTATAATTAAGATGCATATTGTACTTTAATATGCAGAAGGCATGTAATTGCATTTAGCACACATTGTACCAGTTCATAAAATGACATTTACCTAAGTTGATGGCATGTGAAAGCTCAATTTGATTTTAAGATAATGTATTATTGTCTTTATCATTTGATAGCTCATATTTAATCTCGTAAAATATTCATCACATCTCGTCAAAGTAATGACTGCAAGGACATTAAGATGAAATACTGAGCTACAAGCTTTAGAAACCCTCAAGTTTACTGTTTTTAAACTGTGAGATTATTTTCTGTCCCTTGAACATTGAAACGTATTTATAGCTGGATATAAATTGAATTTGATCCGTTCAGTTATTGAAAAAAAGTATGAAAGGAAAAACATAATGCGTGAATCATTAGCAAAAGTTATTTCCATGCTCAACTTTAACAATTATTGTATATTTGATGAACATTTACATACTTTTTTTTTTTTACACTATATTAAATACAAAGAAAACAGTACCACTTTCTGACAATCCACTTTTTATTACTCAAGTATGAGCTGCAGTGAATAGCTTTATTAATGGTTAATAAACTGTTTACTAATTCTTTATAGAAAAGTTATAACCCATTAATAAGAAGAATGTTTGGGTTGCCAGGTTGTGAAAAATCTCTATAGCTGTTAAGTCATTAATAAAGGGTAAGAAACCATCAGGTCTGCGGTTAGAAATGTTAACAAATAATAAAGTGCCAGGAGTTTCTCACTTTCTAATAAGCAAACAACAACAACAAAGTTGGCAAGTCATCTGTACAGTATTTATAAATCTTAATAAGTCATTAATAGAGGATCTTTCAGTCATTTGAGTCTGCAGTTGTAAAAGTTATTAAGTTGTCAGTGGCGGAGGAAGTAGGCCCACTCAGATCTTTTACTTAAGTAAAATTAGCAATACCACAATGTAGAAATACAAAAAGTACTGCATTTAAAATGTTACTTAAAGATGTAGTAGGTAAATATTATAACTTATTATAATGTTATAAAACTAACTTTCTGTCATATTTGCTGAAACTGACCCTATGTTCCAGTAGAACTATATGAAAGCTGGTAATTAAAAAAGAAATCCGGCTCCTCTAGCACCACCTACAGCCTGTAGTGCGATTTGCAAAAATCCACCGCTCCCTGTCCAGATGCACCAATCAGGGCCAGGGGGGGTGTCTAACTGCGTGTCAATCACTGCTCATGCACACGCATTCATTCTCCCTTGTGGGGGGAGGGGCTTAGGAGACCATTTTGGGCTTTAGCAGAAAGGGGGGAGGGACTGAGAAGTTGTCGATGTTCAAATTCTTTGGCTAAGTCCTGGATCTTCACAATCCTACCTACAGCACCTTAAAGTAAATGCACAAAAAGATTTAGCATCAAAATATACTTAAAGAACCAAAATTACTAATAATGTATGCTATTGAATTCTAATTATTTGTGCAGTAACGTGTTAATAATACATCATAATTGATTTGTCAATTATATTTCATATTATTAATCTCAATCGGTGTAGTAACTGTTACCTAAAGTTATTAAATACGTGAGTAGAAAGTACAATATTTGCCTCTGAATTGTAGTGGAGTAGAAGTATAAAGCAGCAGAAAATTTAAAATACTCAAATAAAGTACAAATACCTCAGAATTGTACTTAAGTACTGTACTTGAGTAAAAGCACTTAGTTACTTCCCTCCGCTGTAAGTTGTTGATAAATACCTTTTAGTCCAAATGCTCTGCAGCCCTTTTTCAAACTGTCGGATAAATTGAAGTCAAATCGGTGGCCGGTTAGCTCAGTTGGTAGAGCAGGCACACATATATAGAGGTGTATTCCTCGACGCAGAAGGTCGAGGGTTCGAGTCCGACCTGTGACGATTTCCTGCATGTCTTCCCCCTCTCTCTCCCCTTTCATATCTGAGGTGTCCTATCATTAAAAAAAGACGGAAATGCCTTCACATAATAATAATTGAAGTCAAATCAAGTGTCCTGCTGAAGGAAGATAAAAGCCAGACACAACCTGGCAACCCAAGAGTGGATATTATGGCTTATGTCTTATAAACTAATAATAAAGCATTCATAAAGGGTGTCTTATTAGAAATTGGTACCTACTATATAAGGATAAAAACTCTGATGAAGGAATACAGGATTTCCCCCCAATAATCTGACAGATCAGTTCCCCTGTACACAGATTGCCAGTCAGATATTACGCAGGAGGTTTTATGCATTTACGCCTACATAAAAACATAGCTGAGACTCATATACTTTTACGCCCCACAGTTATTTCATTAGTGCACACATTCGTGCGCCCCCTCACACCCACCTCACACCCCTAGAAGCTACAACCATACAGTAGCTAAAGCCATGAAGCAGAGACTTGCTCCTGCTCCATCACTGGCCTTTAAGGGAAGGTAGCTTATAGGGCTGCTGCTTTATAGAGGGTAAGGGTCTTACGTGATTTGTTTTTGATTGATCTCAGCTATCTGGGCAGCGTTGTGACCCGGTCCCCCACGCCGCAATAGGTAAGGGTCGGACCCATGTCTGAGAGGGGAGGGGTCAGCAGGGGGAGGGCTCTAATCACTCTCTCCTTTAAAGGGGAATCGCTTTGGGTTGTGCCTCTGTGCTGGATTCAAGTGAAGTACAACTAATGGTAATAATGACTGCAGGACACATTTGTCAATACACTTCCCAGGCACAGTAAGCCTGCTGTGGCGTAGGCTGCAGTAATTAGGCTTGTGAGCAAGCACGAGGAGCGGTTTTGGACTGTGGAGAAGCATTTTTGTCTTTGGATTGTCTTTTGAATACAGACATGTTTCCCCTGCACCAAAAAAAAAAATGACAATGAAAAAAGCCTTGAATCAATAGAGGACGCACATGAATGATAGACTGGAGTATTCCCCTTTAAAGTTTTGTTCCATGTGCAAAATGCCATGCATGCATTCTCTAAACTTCTCTCTACGACCAAACAAATAACAACAATTCTCAAACTAAATTCTTTGTCACATTTGTTGTCCTAAGTGCTTTCGTTTTTCTGTCATGTGACTGTTTTTTAATGGCCATTTCCTCTTCCTGTCATGTGACTTGTTCTTTAACGGCCATTTCCTCTTCCTGCCATCTCCTCCCGTCAGCATGGTGAAGCCTCTGTACGCAGTGTTCATGTTTATGAAAGTGTGCTGTACAGTGTTCATGTCTATGGAAATTTACTATCTTTAACAACGCTGTGGCCTCTGCACACAGTTTATGTGATAATGGAAATGTTCTCTATCTGTCCAGGACTGTTTCTCACATTTGTTTCCCCCTCTCTGCTAATGACTCTCAATCTCTCTCTCCACAGTGACAAATGATGGACAAGCATCTCTAAAGCTTTGTGTTCCTATGCCTTTTGAAACAATACATGTTTGGCACAACAACCTGACTTAATGAAACATTAAGTCAGGTTTTGAAGCTGTTTGTATTCAGTTCTTTGAAAGGCAAAGACATTGAACAGCGAGACTCATGAACCTGTACTTAAATGTTAAAGGGACAGTTCACCCCAAAATCAAAAATACAAATTTTCCCCCTTACCTGTAGTGCTATTTTTGGCCTGCATTTAAATGGACTGCATTTATATAGCATTATACATTTATTTTTATCCATCTAGATTGTTTCGTTGTGAGTTGCACAGGGTTCAATTCAATTAAATTGTATTTATAGTGTCGAATCATAACAGAAGTTATCTCAGGACACTTTACAGATAGAGTAGGTCTAGACCACACTCTATAGTTTACAAAGACCTAACAATTCCCCCCAAGAGGTAGCATTTGGTGCAACAGTGGCGAGGAAAAACTTCCTTTAAACGGGCAGAAACCTCAGGCTGAACCAGGCTCTTGGTGGGCTGCCATCTGCCGCTGCCGGTTGGGACACAGAGACACTGATACAGATATACAGAAATATGCAGAAATATGATTAGAAGATATCAGCCGTATAGATGTAATTCTTGGCGCTTTGAGCACCACAAGCTGTGTGCCATCTAGTTCCATTATATTCAAGAGAAGGCAGACATCTCTACAGGCGATATCTCCAACACTGGGCAACTCACACCTAAAACAATCTAGACTGATAAATAACACTACAGGTAGGAGGAAAAATATGTATTTTGGATTTTGGGGTGAACTGTCCCTTTAAGAATTTTTGAGGTTAATTCAATTTAATTGTATTGCATCTTTCTATGAGAGATGGACAACAAAACCAGAGTATTCGGTATGAGGTAAAACTGCATACTATGATAGTAAAGCTACTTTGCCGTATCTTAATGTGATTATACATTGATTATTTTTCATTAAACTTAGCATGTATCACTCATGAAATGAAAATAGTTCTTCATGGTTCAAAAAGAGCTGTTTATTTACACCCCTGCACCCATACTTCATATTGACGCACTCAGCAAACTCTCAGAGAAACGCTCATGCATTTATTGTATACTGAAAAAAAAGCACCATTGGATGATATTCAAAAGAGAATCTACAATAAGTAATTTAAGAAATTATTTTCATTTTATGAGTTTTATACAACAAAGAGACCAATATTGCCCACATTTCTGAAGCAGTCACTACTTAAAGACCCAAACCTGAGTGAGCACTTTGATTGCAATTGTTCAAACCTGAAATGTATTTCTTTCCATTTTAAGCACTGTTGCTAAGACTACAAAATGCCCCTGATTTGAAATTACAATCATTGGACCTAAAGTTGGAGTTCGTTTGTATCACTAAAACTGTACCCTTTAAGAATAATGTGTAGTCTGCATTACCATAACCGCTATAAATCCTGGACTGGGTCTTTAATGTAATGATTGTTTTAGAAGAAACTTAATAGCCAATAAATTCACCAAATCCACCTTATGTCAACTATTCTTTCTTTCTTTAAGTCTAACTTTTATCATCCATCACTGCAGATAGAGAGGGGAAAGTCATCATCTTAGTGAAAGGGCTCTCAGTAGAAGTACAAGAGCTCATCAAATCATACGATACTGCAAATAGCAATGCAAAGTGCCATTCTGTCTTTTCACATCTGAGATGGGACCAAACACAACAGTTGGGTTAATGCAGAACAATGTATGCTGTGCTGTCTCTCTTCTCCTCAGGGAACCTCTAGGTGCGTCTAGTGATCCTGCCGGGTCTGAGAGCTTACCAGCACTGCTACACCACTGTATTACTAAAGCCAAGGGAGTGGCTGCCAACAACAATAACAACACAACCTCCGGAAGGAGAACAGGTTTGTCTGGCAGTTAGAGAAACAATTCATCTTAAAAAAAAAAAAAAAAAGATGTGGGTGGTGTGTTACGCCTGTGCTTCTCTCTGCCTCCCTTTCAGGTGTGTGTCCCTCTCAGACCCAGCAGCAATCTCAGACACCCCAAGAGGGAGAGGATCTCCACAGAAAGAGGAAAAGGCAAAACAAGAAAAACCCCTATCTCTATTTGACCTCCTTCCTGCACCGCAGGCAGTCTGAGGAGGACCAGACAGGCATACTGGCCAGTGCAGACTCCGAGGGCCCAAATTATGGGACTCTACGCTGACCCGTGTGCCCACCAAGCCATCGGACTCGACTAGACTGACCTCCCCTGAAAAAAATAAATAAAACCACCTCAGCCCTCTCTGCTCCACCCCACTCTCTAGCTAATACATTTCTTATAATCTCTAAAAGTTCATCTGTGTTCAAGGAGCGGGAAACATCCAGCTGAATACTCCAGGGGTCGGACATCTTACCTGTATGTGAAGACAAGAACAATGGCTTTTCTGAGTTGTCGCCACTACTTGTCTCTGAGGACTTTCACTTGAAAATGCTCTGAAAATATATAATGTATATAAATAGTAAAAACAAGGGAATTAAGCTTCTTCCTACAGTAATAAAAATGTGTTGGTTGAGTATGTGACAACACGTTAAAGATTTTTCACTCACTGGTCATTGAGGGGTCCATATCTTTAGGTTTTTCAGTGATACAGTGTACTGTGAAGCCTGGTGCGTCCTCGGACATGGACATGAGTCTACCTTTCCTACAATACAAATAGTGTCAGTATTTAAACACAGGGTTCTTACCACAAAATATACCTCAGAGTAAACGCAAAGTTGCTGTAATTCTTGTGGTATACTGTACGTACTTGACCTTTTTCTTACATATGAAACGTATGGATAAAAAGGTTTATATCACGCTCCGCACTCATTCAAACGGATAATATGGCCTAACTTGATCTAATTTAGAAGCTTTTTAATATCAGTAATAGCTGGCATCTCGTGTTTATTTTTCATTTATGATCCAATGCCAACCATTAGAGGACTGTCTTAATTGTAGTGCTTGATGACTCAGTGTGTTCACACTTTTCATTATGGCACCGTATTAAGATGAAGATCATAGCCTTCATGAGAACTCTCAAAATAATTTGGGACAACAGAGGTTGGAGTTGTAGGGTCAGAAGAACAGGGTGATGAATTGTGAAGTGTACTGTAGTATGTATTTCATTCTTTAGGAATCATTTGTGAAACGCGGCACGTCTCGAGGTGCCTTTTATTTGCCTTTTCTCTCTTGTTTATTCTAACATAAACTGCCTTTTCCTTCGCCTTCCCATATTTGTCTCTTCGGGGGCGGAGTGAGGGACTCTAATACTATGTGTGTTTTTACTTTCTCTGCCAAGGACACATGAGAGAAAATGCAACAGAGGATGCATAGCTCTTGTTTTATTTATTTATTTTTTTTTTTACATTTATATTTTAAATGGGTACCTGCTTCAACTGTGTATATCCAAGTAATAGGACAGCACCAGAATACCCATGCAAAGAAAAATAAAAAAAAATACAGAAGTTTAGATTCAAAAAAGGCAAATGAATCCCAAAAATATACCTTCATTGGAAAAGTACAGAAGCTGTACTGTGCATGAGTTTTCATGCGGAAAGAACAAACCAGTAGAGTAGGGATGTTAATGTTTAATAACAGCCTTTAGAGGAGAATGTGATTGCGTCATAAAGCTGTTAACAAGCAATGGGAAATATTCAAATGATGGCCACCCTGACTGTTTATCATTAACAACTGTATATTACTTGCTAGCTACTTCTCTGTGGGTTTGATCTTTTTTTTTTTTGACACTAACCGATAATGAATGTACGTTTTGCTGTACAGGAAATGAATGTCCCGATGTCACAGTACATTGAATGACCCATGACGTTGTTTAATAGTGCAGCTGCGATTGGTGAGATGACCAGTTGGCACATTAAGTCCAAACTGTTTAACTTCTCTGTGTGGTTCCTGTATGCGATAATACTGTAACGAACGGGCCCCACACAGGTTCTGAGCCAAGTTCCCTTTCTTCTGATGGCCGCAAAAACAAAACCAGATTTCCTTTTAGTGCTAATGCTCGTTCAATCGCTCAAAGACATATCAGATATATTTCCGTCTGCTACAAACAAATCACAGGTTTTCCGGCCAATTTCCACTTGAATGAATCGACTCAATGTCTGCTTATTGAAATCTCTTTTGACAAGTGAGAGAGTGACGATTGCCTGAAAGTGAGCGTCAAAGTGCGTATTCTACTTTAACAAATTGGTTTTAATGTAAGATACGAGTAAAAAAAATCTATATTTGTTATGTACTGTACATGGTATGTATTGTATTTGTAAAGATGAATCAAACCATGTTTTACAGGAAGACGTTCTTGTATGAGGGTGTATAAAAAGACGGGAAGGATCCCAAGGAAGAAGAAATTAGATTATATATCAAAGTATTTGCTTACAGTACGGCTTTAAGTGGATAATGTTTCTAAAACATTTTAAGGTGCCTCATTTGTCATGCTTTAGCAGACATTATTTTATCTGAGAAGAAAAGAAACCTTAATGTTAGTACCGTACGATGTATTATCGCCATAGCCCGCTGGCTGCACAAGTTAAGTAGTATTTTCTCTGATGTATAGTACGTGAATGCCCATTGGAAAAAGCTTTAGAAGCAGAAGTGTGTTGCCCTCTATAATAATATTCCTGGAACAAAATAATACTGTATTTTGCCCGTTCATGAGCACACATGTAGATTCACTTCAGATCTTTTCGCCTTCAGGTGTCCAAAGCAAATAAACTGAAGGAAACGTTTTTTCTAAGAGTCACAGACATGCTATAGTCATATACATTACGTGTGTGCTGTGGAGAAAATTGTGTTTACATTAGTTTGATAAAGAAACGTGTGTTAGGGCATAGTTGCTTTGAACATTACGACTTGGTGCTATGTTTAACATTGTGGTGCTGTAGAATAGAGGTCTAAAGATTTTTTTTTCTCTTCTGTTTCCACAAGCAACTCTTTGGGCCCTGTGTGTTTGAGCAACTAAACTAGCTCCGGTAGACAATATAGGTCCTTATCATAACAGTATCATGGTGTGATGACAGTAATAGACAATACTGGGGGGAAAAAAATAGTAGTATAACCTCAAATAATAGAGACTTGTGACATTCAAATGAACTCAAGATAATCTGTTTTCTATAGTGTGTTTGCAATGTCTGTCTGTGCTTCCAAGGTACCCTCTCTAAAGTATATTTGTGATGATATTGAGAATTGTAACCCAGCCTAAAAAGGAGAAACATAACCTGATTTAGATTAGGACACAACCACAGGACACGTGGGAGGGAATCTGAGAGCATGGTCAGGTCATGAGGGCATATTTTCTACACACTTCCTGTAGGTCTACCATCTTTGGTTAACAGCACTGTTTTTCAAGCACACTACTGCAGGGGCATCACAGCCGTCTCACAACATTTTGCCATCTTTTCAACGTTCGAATTCCTACTAGTACTGTACAGTATGGCCACGAGTAGTCATCAGACCACATTTGTATTTATTGCTGATTCTTCTGGTAGAAAGGTATTGGGAAAGCTCATACATCCTCTCTGTGCGTTTAAGCGAATGGATGTCGTCTTCCGGGCTATTTTCTGCATATTCAACAGACACATGTACAGCGTTTAAGAGGGCTGCTTTGGACGTAACTGTTAGCTCAATTTTATTTTTTATTTTGTTCAATTTTTTCTGCTTACAGCTTTTAGTGCATCACTAGGTGCTGGTAGGATGATACTTAGAACCGATTTGATTTTTTATGGTATTAATCTTGCATGTAGAGACAACACAAAAAAAACGCCTATTTAGCAATCATTCATGGACATCCGAGCTGGTTGTTATTGGACAGAAAAATAGAAATATGTAGTATTTTCTATATTCTCTGTTTTTTCATGTGTACCAGCACTGAGAAACTAGAATGTATTATTATCGTAGGCTACAATAAGCACTACATCGTTGACTGTTTTAGCTAATGCTCATACTCAAGCAAACCAAGTAGTGCTTAAAATGGAAGAAAATTTACTACATTTCATTTTCATCCACTGAACTCTGTGCTGTACATCACATGTTTACATTCTGTATTATATGTTGTTTATTGTTTTGTACATAATTTGTCTCCATAACATTGTATTCAACAATGTTCATATGTAAATACTTCAAAACAAAACTTTTTTTTTTTACTTTTCTCTGTTTTAAAATGATAACCTGATGTTTCTCTTTGCTTTTTTTTTTTTTTTTATATAGACTTGTCATTCTGTTCTGTCACTACATCAGGTATTACGCTTTACTTAACTTTTATGTGAGCAATTAACTCATACTGTATGGTGCTGTACCAAAGCCTTATGTATAATATTTGTATTACTTTCTCTCTTGTTTGCCACTGCTGTCCAGTGAGTTCTGTATCGTCTGAGATCATGTCTTACTCACTCTTCATGTTCAACTGCCATGGATCTCGTTTCTTTATTGAGTGAACAGAAACCCGAAGGAACTATGATGTAAAAACACTCTGGCCTGTAACCAACATGGCCTGGATATACAGTATAGAGACAGACGCCATCGAAAGCCTTGGTAGGGAAAAGCGCACAGGCTCACTCCTGGTGGCTCATCATGACGTAGACATGGGCCTAGCACATGATCTATGCTCTGTATATGGCATGTCTATGAGAATATGAAAGCAGTGTTGTATTCATGTCACCATATCATTTCAAATGCTTAGTCCCATACAAAATTTTCCTCTCAAATTTTTGTATTTTGATATAATAAAAAATCCAAAAGAGGATTTTTTTTTTCTTGTGGGTTTTGTTTCATGGAGCTCCTCTGATCCCATCTGTGAAGAAGGTGTAGTTCATATGCTGAACACAGGGTGTAGGTATTGGACAGAGAGTGGGGAAGGTAGTGTAGGGAAAGGAGCAGCTTAATCAGGTCAAGGTTTTTTTTTTTAATTGTAGGACACACTACATAGTGTAGCATCAGTTAAAGTGCCAGGTTTTATATTACATTTTTCCCCAAAGGTTACAATTTCTGACTTAAATGTAGTCTTAAATATTACAATTTCAACTTCATTTAGAACAAAAATTGTTCAAGTCAGATCAAAGACTGTGTTTTAATACATGCATGTTGTTCGATGATTATTATTTTGACCCCCAGCTTTGCCGTCTCCACCCAAACGTCAAGGAATGAATTGTGTGAGCCAGAACAAGGAAAACAAATAACTTGAAAGAGGATGAGATCTGTCAGAATGACCTTTGTGCTTTTGTTCAAATTCCTTGTGGCAGGCTAGGAAACAAACAAATGAGAAGCCATCTGCATACACCTGAGGAGTGCAGTTAATCCACTAGTTAAACACACAAAACTTTAGAGGCCTAGTTTCATAAATGCTGCATTATCCGCAGATTACTTATCAAACAAAGTTTTATCGTTTCGGATTTTTCACAAGCTGTTATATTACATACATGTTTTAAGTCAAACAAGTTATTCCTATAAGTGACTTAAGCTTGGGCTGCAACTCACAATTGTTCTCATAATCAAATAGCCTATTGTCCTCCTTTTAAATAATAAGTTGATTGTCTGGTCTACAAGATGTCACAAAACAGTAAAAAAAAAAAAAGCTAATCGTGGGGCACCTGCATGGGTAGCTCACCTGGTGGAGCGTGCGCTGAATGTACAGAGGCTTAGTCCTTGCCGCAGCGGCTGCAGGTTCAATTCTGACCTGCGGCCCTTTGCTGCATGTCATTCCCCCTCTCTCTCCCCTTTCAGGTCTATGCTGTCCTATCAAATAAAGGCCTAAAATGCCAAAAAATAATCTTAAAAAAAAAAAAAAAAAATGCCAATCGCCTCACATTTCAAATAATATGCTTATTAGCTTTCTCTCAGCTAGATGAGAAGATTGATTCACTCTCTGTTAAACAAACCAGGTGTTCATTTGTGAGCTTTAGAGGTGCTGGTTAGTGTATTTTTAAACTTTGAACTGACCCAGGCTGGCTTTCCCCGTGTTTCCAATCTTTATGCTAAACTAAGATAGCTATGCCCTGCCTGTAGCTTCCCAAAATGCAGTGGTGGAAGAAGTACTCACAAAGTAAAGGCAGTAATATCACAGTGTAGAAATACTCTGTTACAAAAGTCCTACAGCTGGTAAAGCTGGTAAAAGTGAGGCTAATTTGAATTACTCTATATACTGCTGATATTTGTTGATACTATTTTTGTATTAATAATCTGAATCTGTAATGTAACAAGTATCTAAATGTAGCCTGATCGGATAAGTGGAGTGGAGTGACAAGCTACACTATTTCCCTCTGAGATGTAGTTGAGTAGAGAAGGATAAAGTAACATACAATTGGAATGACTCAAGTAAAGTACAAGCACCTCAAACTTGTACTTAAGTGGAACTACAGTATACTTGAGTAAATGTACTTAATTACTTTCCACCACAGCCAAAATGTTGAACTATTTCTTTAAGAAGCTGCAACCAATGATGTTTGGTATTTGGTTGATAAATTACATAAAAGACAAAATAGTTGGAGATGAATAATCTGTCAAGCGATTCATCTTTTGATTAAAGCCCCCCCCCAAAAAATAAAAGGGTCCCAGTGGCCCCCAGCAAAAAGACAAAAAGCTGAATTTCACATGCTCTCCTTCAGTGGACAGGCACAATAAGATGATGTACTGTATTAGGGTGAAGTGATTTACCACCCCACCTACACTAGCTGGTTATGTAATTCTGTACCAAGCATTACCTAACACCACACAGCTTGCCAGATGGGGCTCCTCGGGCTGCTGAATATGATTAAAGGGGGAGGGGGGGGGGGGGCTTCATGCATATACTCTCACACGGCCGCCTCATATTCAGCCCCTTGTCATAGAAAAGGTTTGGTATACCCCTGGGGCTAAAATATCCAAGGCGCGGGCACGAGAGCAGTTGTGCGCGCTCCCGGTGGTGAGTGCAGATTTCGATTCACAGCAGTTAGTCAGACAGGTAGGCAGCCAGCCAGCCGCGGCTCCCCGGAATGACTCCCACACCCACGCTGCCTCAGCGATGTCGCACCCGAGCATAGTTTTTATCCTAAAAACCATCTACCTCAGATGATCATCTGTAAGCCCGCATGTGTGTCTCAGAGATAAGCGTTTCTGCAGTGCGATGCTGACAACATGTTTCCTCGTCGAGAAGCTCAGCGCTGTGCCGAATAACGTTAGAGGAGGAGGCGGCAGCAGCAGCAGCAGCAGCAGAGTGGAGCAACGTGCACAGTTACAGGTAGGCTGCCACTGAATACCACGGACTGCATACACACTAGACTGCTGTCACTGCCCTTAAGGTGTCATCTTAACACCTGATCCAGTCATTTTTTCACACATTGTGTGTGTGTGTGTGTGTGTGTGTGTGTGTGTGTGTGTGTGTGTGTGTTTTTATGGCTGCATGAAGGTGATCAGGCCCAACAGGTCAGAGTACACCGGTGGTTAACTTGTAGCCTACATTGCTGTGTTGCTCTGTTGAATTGCATCATTGTATATTGTAAAGCCTGTATCATATACTTGTGTGTGCGTTGGAAGGTGTGGGGACCAAATGATAAGTAATTTATGTAGACCTGAAACGTTTAGTCGATTAATCAATAGATGATCGACAGGGAATTAATGAAATTAACTATTTTGAGAATCAATTAAATCACTAGGTTGTTTTTCTAAGCATAAACAACATTATGTTTCTGTCATTTTATAGACCAAAAGATTAGACGACGAATCGAGAAAATAATTAGGAGATTAATCGGAAATAATTATTAGTTGGAGCCACCTACAGTATATGTTGTGAAGCCTGTACTCACAGTATACAGTTCTTGTATGCTGAAAGGACTGGGAAGTTGAGGACCAAATGCCTTAATATCTTACGTGTTTGAACTGGTTTTGGACCAAACATGGCCTTACTGTTTTTAGTTTTTTGCCATTTTATAGAACAAATCCGTAATCAGTGAATCAAGAAAATAATCTACAGAGGAACTGATTAAAAATATTGCCATTTGTTGCACCAACAACATAGCCTACAACAACATATTGTAAAGCCTTTACCCAAAATAAACAACACTGGTTTGTGTGTTGAGGACAAAATAATAGGTACATGTTAGGTATTTAGTAGTGAGTTGAAATGATTAGTCGGTTAGGATTGACGGAAAAGTAATCGATTAATCGTTTCACTCATTTTTTAAACATAAATTCCCCAAATTCACTGGCTCCAGCTTATCAGTTGTGAGTATGTGCTGATTTACTTTGTCATATGTGACAGTAAATTGAATATATTTCAGTTTCAGAGTATGTGTCATGACATTATCTTGGGCTTTGGGATATTGTCATGGACATATTTACTATTTTTTGACTGTTTATAGACCACATGATTTATACATATATCGAGAAAATAAGCTTAAAGAAAATAATGCAGCCTTACATTATATTGTGAAGCCTGTCCATACACTATGTGTGTAGGGGGAGTGTGTAGGGACAGAATAATAGTTACATGTTTGCAACACAATCACACCCTCAAAATGTATTACCACAGAGTTGACTATGAGCTTTACAAAGGTAGTACTTATTGCAGGGGTGTTGTATTGGATTGCAATAGATTGCGCAGGTGACTGTGATCTTGTATCCCTGTGTAGGAGTTTCTGTGACACCCAGTATTGCGTTAGTGAGCCAGCAGCCTTCTGGCATGGCTTTATCCTCCAGAATCGTTTGTCCCACTCAGTAAAATCTCCTCTTAATCTTTGTTTTTACTCTAATTTGTCTGTTTTAGAGGAGGTAGATTTGTGCTTTAAACACTTAAGTGAGAGATCAGCTTGTTGATTAAATATTTGGGTCTTTGTTGTCTACAAGTTAGTCGCCACCCTGCTGT
Source organism: Sander lucioperca (assembly GCF_008315115.2). Classification (NCBI taxonomy): domain Eukaryota; kingdom Metazoa; phylum Chordata; class Actinopteri; order Perciformes; family Percidae; genus Sander; species Sander lucioperca. Next base: position 8,699,735 of record NC_050177.1, read on the forward strand.
TCTCGCTGCTTTCTACCCTTCATCTGTGACTCTGATGGTTGCAGGTCAAAGATATAGCCGGGACACCTCCCAGTGTGAGATGAAATAAAGTTAATCTCACTCTGGTAGATTTCAAGAAGATTATAGGATCAAATGACCCCACCTCCTCCTCTGTTCTGCATTGTGAAAGCAGCGGCACACCGCCTGTCTGAATCCTGCAAAATAGGAAGAGCAACGATGTCATCGCCTCAGGCATATTGTCTGATGATGATGATGATGATGATGATGGTGGTGGTGGTGATGATGATGATCATGATGGTGGTGATGTGTCAAAGCTTGTGGTCAAAGGTCCCTCTAAGGCTTCATTTCCCTCCTCGTGCTAGCTCATCCTCCTGTCTGGAGGAGCTTCAAGTCACACTGGACTGGAGAGAGGTTACCATGGCAACCGCGGGCCTTTCTCCACTGCGTGTCTCTCTCTCTCTCTCTCTCTCTCTCTCTCTCTCTCTCTCTCTCTCTCTCTCTCTCTCTCTCTCTCTCTCTCTCTCTCTCTCATTCTCCCTTGCTTGTGTTGACTGCATTCCAGAGCTCAGAATGAGAGCATGAAACCAACTTTACACGGACCTGTCACATCCTCTGAAGGGAGACTGTGTATTTGTATCTGCATCAACATCAAGACATGTTGAAGATGCAAACAATGTTGTTATTATTTTGATTTATATTGATAATTGAATACATGACTGTGCGTAATTGAAAAGGATTGCTCGTTGTGAGAATTATCACCCAACTTTACAGCTCCCTTCAGCTCTATGGAGCTTTGTAGGGTCTTTCAGTTCATTGTTATGGTTTTCCAGGTTTTCCAACTTTACTGTTTTTTTGGTTCACCCTCACAGCTCTCATTTGCATTGTCAGCTAAAAGGCTTAATACAAACTTATAAACTGACTGTACGCTACCCTTCCCAGCACCAAACAGCAGACAGACAAAGTAAGAAACTAGCTGGTGTACATAGTGGAGCATTTAGCAGCTAAAGAGACAGATATTTCCCTCAGGAGTTGGTAGAGACCAAAAACAAAGCTAAAAAGAGAGTCAATATCGGACTTTTAGTCATCATTCATGACTCCAAATAAATGATAATGTTTCTCTGTAACTGCTGGATGTGTACTAAGCATCTGTTTTGCGAACATATGCTTACAGCTTGCTTCCTTTGCCCACAAGTGGCAAAAAAACAAATCAGTTAGTGCAGGTTTAAGTAATTTGTTTCACATATTGTAGCATAATAAGAATGCAAGTGATCTGCTTAGGTTTAAAATAAGGTTAAACACTTCAAAGTATAAAAACTTCTGGCCTGTGGCTTGTATTTTAGGTTGCAACCAAATTCCTAATCTCTCCCTCCACGTACCGGTATTGGTAGCTGGGTTATAAAACGGGACAGCCAACAGAGATAATGACAAAGCACCCTATTATTACTCACCTTATTATCAGGCTTTACCACAGTACCGGCTCTAATTAGCTCGCTAATGTTTCAGTTATGACAATATGACTTTGTTATGTGTATATCATTTACAACCCATCTCAAACAACATACCAGGGGCCTCCTTAATCACCTGTAGAGGTCCTTAAAAGTGTTACCTAATATTCGTATATGAGCTATTTGTGATACAGAAAAAATTGAAATGGCAGTCTCTCCTTCTTCCCCGCTTACTTTGTCCGTCCTCTCATATGTGTAGAAGTAGCTATGACTCACGTAGACGCATCTGCTGCTGTGTGTTTGTAGCTACAAATATGTAGTCAGCCATTTTTCATGTCAAACGCACTTGCTGATACAGGTTTCATAAGCAGTGTGTGAGATTGTGTAGGCTGCCCTATTTAAAAAAAAAAAAAAAAAAAAAAACCGCCATGTAGGCCATGGGATACCAGGGCAACATCCTTCGGTGCTGCTACAGTCTCCTGACATCCGAACAACATCTCTCTCTTTAAGTGTGACAGGTAGATGTATAGTTTTGTGTAATACTTTTTGATGTGACTGATAGAGAAGTAGTGGAAAGATGATTTCTGCCTGATTTACTGTAGTTGATTCCGAGGCCTCCAACATTAAACTGGTGTCAGAGATTTTTTAGCTTCTGGTTTGACATTGTTCTATTTTTCTCACCCATGATGCAGCACAAAGTGTCAGTATGTGCCACCCATTTTTGTCTGCCATGGACAATGACACATACAGAGCAAGATCACCTCTTAATATCATGACCTTTTTCCTTTTTTATTTTCTTCACAATCGTGACAGCTTTGTCTTTTTATAGCTCAATCTATTTGGGGCATTTCCAAAATAGTCTACTTTTCATGTATTGTGGTGCACCGTGCCTGCTATAAGAACACTCACTTGTTTATATGTTGCTCTCTGTTGTCTTTTCTCCTAGCTTTTCTCCTGCAAAGTATTTCCGATGAAAACAAAAACCCATGATTCTTTTTACCAGACGGGCGAGCTTTTAAAGCATGCAGCTAGCGGGCCTCCTCCACAAAGTGAAGTACAACATGTTCCTTCACTTGAAAAGACTCACTGATGTCTGATGTGGTTCAATCAGCAAAGTCAGGCATTGCACTGTGTGCCATGCAACATTTGTTTTAATCACGGAATGCATGGCGCTGCAAGGAATATCTGCCCTCCATTATAGTCAAAATATTGTAAACGAGGTAAAGATAATCACCCTATCTCAATGATTGTGCAGTACAGCTTTGTTTTTGTGGTGTGTGTCGTAGGCACTAATCATATTACATGTACTCCTACTGCTTCCAGTTCTGCTTAATATTGGTGACACACTGCTCAGTCATATGACTTTCCCAACACTTTTTCCCCCCAAGTGACCCTTATAAAACAGCAGTCGATGTGACACTTCTCAACAGTAAATTAGTTGGCTGTCTGTGTAATATGTTGTCTCTCCTCTGGCAAGGTTATGTTGTCTATTAGAGAGGAGATACAGCAGGAGATGTGGATAGAGTGGAGTCCGATCTGGCCTCTATTCCTGCCTGTTTGCCATTCTGCTGAGTCAGGAGGTTTTGTGGAAGTCAGTCAACAGCAACTCAGTGAGGCCACGAGCCAGAGGGGCTGGTGGGAAACTGCTACTACAGCAGTGGCCCCGGCTGATGAATCTACTCGTTACTCCAAACATTTCTTTGTTGATTAGCAGACCTGCTTAGGGAAGAGGTAAAACTGCCTTCTGTTAATCGGAGGGCTTTTTTTTTTTAAATGATGTTGTAGGACCTCAGAGGTGTGAGTAGAGGCTTGTTTTTGTGCTCTAAAGCCCCAAAGTCATTGTTTAACGCTAAGCACCCACAAAACTAGTTATGGGAAGATTGTAGAGGAACATTAGGAAGAGTCTAGTTTCGCTTCATCTGCACATTCCTTCAGTTTGTTTACAAAACATAAAGACAGGAGTTGTAATACTGAAATCTGCTAAAGAGTGGGAGTAACAGGGACTGTCCCAGTTTTCTCACAGATTGATTATGGTCAAAGCATGTACAAATAAAGTCATGGATATAGGGGCCTATCCTAACCCCAGGCCAAAATTACAGAAAAACATCTGATCATGTTCATATAGGTAGTGCTACACAGGTTTTCTGTGTGCCAGTTAGTTTGTAGCACTTAAAACACAATTATTTAGGAACATGCACAATGTGAGCAGGGCGGCAAGGTGGTGAAGTGGTTAGTTGGGATATAACCTTAGAAAGATAATGATAGATAATGTTTAGTTTTTAATGGAAAGGGAGGCCTAAAAGATTAGGATAATAATGCAGGACCCACCTCAGTTGATATTATATTAAAGGACAATTCTGGCGTAAAATGAATGTAGGGGTTAATAACATATGTGTACCGAGTCGAACGTTCTCTGGGACATGTTTTCATGCTAATCGAATGCGTCTCTAGCTTTTAACAAGCTACTGCAAAACAGGTGGTTACCTGCTAACGCTAGCTTTCAGGGCACTTGGTAAATCACTATTTTCTACCACTAACAAGGCTCAAAATATCACCACACTTAAACGGTAGCATAATGAGGGTCCCTACATGCAAACCGAAGCATTGAGAACTTTGTAAGTGTACAGTACCACTAACAGCTCAAACACAGCGTTCGTGATTCGACTGCTCATGACTGTTTTCTAAGATGGCGGCCGAATGTAAACACGAACGCTACTGTCTTTATAATCTATCTTTTTAATAAACTGTCTGTACACTTACAAAGTTCTCAATGCTTCGGTTTGCATGTAGGGACCCTCATTATGCTACCGTTTAAGTGTGGTGCTATTTTGAGCCTTGTTAGTGGTAGAAAATATTGGTTTACCAAGTGCCCCGAAAGCTAGCGTTAGCAGGTCACCACCTGTTTTGCGGTAGCTTGTTAAAAGCTAGAGACGCATTCGATTAGCATGAAAACATGTCCCAGATAACGTTCGACTTGGTACACATATGTTATTAACCCCGAGGTTCATTTTACGCCGGAATTGTCTTTTAAAGTGGTGCAGGTTTGCAGTAATCACTTCACGTAAAACCAGTTGACATACAGTAAACCTGGGTTTTTTGGGCCTTATTTACATCTATAGATCCAAAAGCTTCTGACTTTTACCAGAATGCAAAAACAACCAGGATTTTCCGATCCATTTTTAGATTTTTCATTTTGTATGGAGGTGCATGTTTAGATTTTGTTGAAAGAGTAAGAAAATGACAGCATCACCTTGAATAATGAATTATTAAAAACCAAGGTGTACTAACTCTCTGTATATGAAACCTTTTGCCTTACATGATACGGGTTGATTTAAAAAATGCACACACACATATATATATATATATATATATATATATATATATATATATATATATATATATATATACAGTCTGGAAAAAAATCAGAGTTTTAATTGTTCTCATAATGAGAAAAGAAGGGGCGACCTCTAGCTCACCCAGTGAGAGCATTCGCCCCATGTTGGCTAAGTCCTGCAGCGGCGCAGGGTTAGAATCTGACCTGCTGCCCTTTGCTGGGTGTCATCCCCCATCTCTCTCCCCCTTTCATGTCTATCCACTTTCAAATAAAAGGAAAAGACCCCCAAAAATAATCTTCTATAATGAGAAAAGAAGCAAATGAAATATATTCAAAAATAACGACCCTAAACCTCCAGGGACATGTACTGAAGCTGCTTTGACAATCTTGACATTTCCTTGAGAAAGATATGAGTTGATGTATTTGTTTCAAGCTAAAAACCTGTCAGTGCTATGTTGAAAAAAGAAGCTGATGCTCTCGTGAAACCATCCTAAGAATTTGCAGCCTGATATACAGTACATTATCACTGAAGCAGCTCCTGGCACTGTAGCATGATGTCATCGCAGATTACAGTCTGGGCTCTGTGAATTGTAGCCTTGAGAGTCGCGCACGCTGCATCCTCAAGTGGGTTGTCATCTGGCGGCTTCATTGCATCGGACTCTTCCTCCCATCCTCCTCCCATATTCTTCTAACCAACCACCCACTCTCGCTCTCTTCTTTCCCTCCCACTCACGTTTCTCTACAGCGGGCTGTTGCAGTCAGGCAGCATCATGGAGGCTGGATGTGTGGTTGCCGCGGTGATTGAGAATGCTGCCTCAGGACCCCGGGGTGAACCAGGAAGTGGTGACGTCCTTGAGGGGTATGTTAACCTCTTTTTCTGCGTTTCATGTAAGCTGAACAGAATCATGTTAAACCATTTAGAAGTATGTGTGTGTTTCCCTTTGAATGAGATGAATAAAAGCAGGGGGCAGTGTAATGCTAAGCCAAAAACATGACCCTGTTCTCAGAGTAAGACAGAGAGAGTGTTCCTGAATGTCCCTGTGTAACGCTCCATTAGGTCCAAAGCTCACTGTGTTTGCTATGATTTTATATTGTGTCTATGCAATTAGCTCTGTCACTGTGGATCACATAAATGACACTGTGTGTCCGTGTTCTTTGCCTCATGTCCTGATCTCATCGCGCTGAATCACTGTGACAAATCCAGGACCTGTCCATCGCCTCTTTGTTGCTCATAAAAGTTGAGCTGAATGAACCTCACCCTCCACTCCCGAATACATTGAGTCACATTTCAAGTGAAGGTTTTGTGAAGCACTCCCTTGTGGGTAGATTGCCTTTATGGCTCTCTGAATAGACAAGCTTTGCTTTCCGGAGCGCATACAAAAGACACCATGGCTTTTTTGTTGACCCCTACCATAGTCAAAGATGCTTCCATTTTTTTCTCTGTATGAAGGATTTGTTCCCATCTAGATCTGATTAGAATAGATTGTTGTTTTATTAATGCGCTTCTCTCTGAATATTAGAGATTCAAACACCACAGATCTGATACAACATGTTTTTTTGGGCCATGCTGGTGCAATGTCATGATTTGAGCCCAAGCCACATATTGTGAATTAATCTCCCTCACTTGCTCCCCCTGGTGTATTTAATAGAAAACTGCAAATCTTATTTGAAAACCCCAGACTACATGGATGTGAGCAATATGTCATGCCACTTTTCCTGTGTTTTAATTCTTGTATGTATGTGATTTGCCTTTCTGTTTCTGCAGATATGTCATCCCATCTGCTGACCTGGACAAAGACGATGCCTTGCCTCAAACCACCAACAATAATCCTCCAGAAGAGAAACAGCCACAGGAGACATCCACTGCCATGGTACACACCCACACACACACTTGACTCTGACTCATCACTTGTACAAAACAAATACATCAACACACACCAATGGACACGTCGCCCTTCTTCTTCCATGAGGCTGCATTGGTTGTGTAGGTGATTCACAGCATGATGTCACCACAGCATGATGTCACTTTGGTCATATGGCACCCGTGTGAGAGTGACAGTGATGAAGGTGAGAGACAGGTGTAAAACTGCATTGGAGGATGTCTCACTTTCAGGTTATGAGTGAGGTGGTGTGTTTGATAAGTGATGCAGTAAAGGTGTTACTACAATATTGTCACAGAAAAGTGATGTAATTACTCCTCCTCTTCAGTTTACCTCTGGTTACTCAAGTTTTATGTAAATATCATCCACAGCGGCTCTTTCTTTACATCTTCACCTCTGTTGGAATTACCGTCCTGTTTTTAGACTTTTGGATGAGTGATAAAACAACTGCAGCTTTTCAATTGTACTTTAAGTAGGCTATGGTTGTTTTTGTTTCTATGCATACATTCTAGTCTTTATACATTTTTACTTTTGATTTTCAAATTATACATCATCCTGCACACCTGTCACATGTCCACAACCAAACTAATCCAATGGCAAACTGGACAGACATTACCAATATTAATAACAATACTTCATATACAACCACATAGACATGTCTTAAAGTGCTCATATTATGCTCCTCCTGGCTCAAAGACACTTGGAAGTGCTATGTGAGTGACCTAAAGCTGTACTTTTTCGAGACTAGAACAATACTAAGGCCCCATAGACAGTGCTCTTTCTTGCTTGGGCTAGTTGGAGACTTAAAGTGCTCATATTATGCTTTTTGGCTTTTCCCCTCTCCTTTATTGTGTTATTTATCTTTTTGTGCATGTTATAGGTTTACAAAGTGAAAAAGCCCAAAGTCCACCCCAAAGGGACTTACCATCTCCAACAGAAAACACTGTTCACAAACTGCTCCAAACAGCTCTATTGTAGTCCAGCCTTTACTTCCGTGACCAACGTGCGTCACTTTGTAACACACGTTATAATGCTCGTCTAGCTGCTAGCCTGGCACTCCCTCATACTCTGCAAATGACTAGCTAGCCGTACTCACTGTGCATGTGCGACTCCCAACAAAGATGGAACAGAAGTGAGACTCTGTAGCTAAAACAGAGAGCTCAACACACAGGGTGAAAAGAGGAGCTGCAGCAATGTGCAGTACAACAAAAAAATGGTGTTTTCTGAAAATTAAACCATGTAAACCTATTCTGGTACAACCTCTAAATACAATTATGAACCTGAAAATGAGCCTAATAGGAGCACTTTAAGAGCAACCTTAATATTTACAGATTACCAGTGGGCCACAATAAAGTGCAAAGTGACCAGACATGTTGAATACATGATCAACATCTCTTCCATCATAACACAAATTGTCCACATCAGACTAAGTTTGTCTCTCGTGTTTTTTGCTGCACAGCCACTGTTTCATGTTGATCATCATAATCATTCTTGACTGTAGTCACTTCTCCATCAGTCATTCTGTGACTGACTGACATTTATTGATGTCTGCTTTCTCTGTTTGGCAGGTGAGGAGTGATAACATCACAGAGCACCCAGCTGAGCCCCTCCTGCGCTCCTGCGTCAGCACGGCTAGCATGAAGGTCAAGAACATGAAGAAGTAGGTGACAGTGTTGCTGCTATTATGGGCTGTAAGACAGGGCTCTTATCCAGGCCAGTGAAATGAGGACCTATAAAATGGCGGTTGGCCTGCTGCGTCTCTAACCCTGTTCCCTCACACATAGACCTAATCTTTTTTTCTTGTCCCTCTTTTGCTTTGCTTTTCTCTCCATCATGGTGTCAGCATGTTGAATACTGATGAGGGGCTGTTGTGCTGTGTCTTTTTAGGCTGACGTTTCCCAGAGGTCACTTCCCCAGGTTGGAAGAGTGTGCCCATTTCCACTATGAGACCGTGGACTTTGGCAACGTTCAGGTGAGCCCTAAAAATACTTAGCTGTGACTTCTGCAGCAGAGAGTTACTATGTTTAGTAATTGTGTCTTTGGCTCAAGTTCAGTGGCCATTTTGGTTAACTGCTCCAGAAATGCGTCATTCTTTTTTTTTTTTAGATCATTTTTTTATTCATAATAAACAGGTAAACTTTCAATAATAGTACAGGTTCAGACTTTTAAAAACATCACAAAACCTTATACCTCACAAATACAGTCACATCCCCACCCTCCCCCATCCCATGGCGACCCCCTTACCGACCCCTGTCGCTGATCTCTCGACCTCCCCAAGAAATAAAAAGGAAACAATGCAAACATACAGATATAATACCTGCCATGATACAAAAGTAGTCAAATACATTTATGCTGCACTCTTTCTTTAACCAAGGTGCAAGCTTCATCCCGAGAAATGCATCATTCTTGAAATGCAATGTAGCAGTCAAATAAATATCCTTGTGTGTCTTTTCTGGACAGTCCTGCCTTCTTTATTGCATTTTCCTACTTTACCTAAAATGTCACATCACAGCTGTTGGTGTGTCATCTGTATCAGGAGAGCTATAAAATATTTATTGGTCCAGAATAATACCTCGGCATGCATAAATCATTATGTTTTCACTGTTACAGATTTTATTAGTCCCATTCCTATTAAAGCCATGATCCGATTCCAACAGCGTGTTAATCCTCTGCATTACAGTATATTAATGTCAGAATCATCTGACTTGTTAACCTGTGATCCTTATTAGTTTGACTTAAGCTCATGATGTCAACCAGTGAGTAAATGAGTGGGGGGGGAAAGCAGTTTCTCTTTAATTGTAGGAGGTGACTCATTTTGAATGTCAAAACCTGTTCTGACACAACAATTTGGTTACAGTAAAATGTAGCTGTAGGTAAATGTTGTACTGTACACTATTTTCATGTATTTCCGATCTTTTAGCCATGCAAACGGCACAGCTCTAGGAATGGCAATGCCGCTTTATTTGTGCCAGCTGCAGACTGAACTATCTCAACAACTATTGGATAGATTCATGACATTTTGTATTGACACCCAGGCTCCAGAGGGTGAATCCTAATGACACTGATGATCCCCTGAATTTTCCTGTAGCACCACCATGATGACATCTTTGGTTTGGAGTGTCTCTTAACAATTTGATAGATTGCCATGACGTTTGGTTACATATATTCATGTTCCCCTTAAGGATGAATTGATTTGATTATTGAGTTAAATTTGTCAAAACACCTGCAAGACTAATGACATTCCCATCATCCTCAGCTGTACTTTATGTTTAGCGCCAATTAGCAATTGTTAGCATGCTGGAAGAAGGTAAACATGGTAAACATTATACCTGCTGAACATCAGAATGTTAGCATTGTCATTGTTAGCATGTTAGCATGCTGACATTAGCATTCAGTTCAAACATTTAGCTCATTACTGTGCCAAATCATAGCCCCACAGAGCCACTTGCATGGCTCTTGGTCTTGTGTTTTATAAACTTCAAAGTACATTTAGAGAAAATCTGCAAGTTGCAACTGCAAAGACTTGATTTGAATAACCTGTGGGTATACATAATTAGTATGGATATTGTGACTCTCACTAGCCAACAAATGATTTGGACTTAAAGTCTAAGTAGTATATTTAAGTATATTGGCAGCAGTGATAATGAGAAGCAGTGATGCGCGAGTGGTTGCTCAGTCGTGTGGAAGTGGCTGTTTACCGCCTGGTTAACCTCAGTGCAGTTCAGTTTGCTTGCCAGCAGAGTGCAGCAGTTGTCTCTCCACAACCAGAAGCTGCCAATGGAGCTCAACACAAAAAGGGTGCATGAGCAGTGCATGCAGGCTGTGGGGCTGAATCCCTACATGTAGCATTAATGGACTACAGTACGGCCTGCTGGACGGGTCTTAAATCCCAGGATGCTCTCTCTCTGTTGGGTAAATGTCGTGCTGTGGTTGCCATAACTGTGATGACTCCATTAGCAGAGTGGAGGAACGTGAAGCAGCACAACAGTTTCAGTGACCTTGAAAAGCTCCACAGGGAGAAGAAAAGCCGAGCTGAGCTGGAAAAGAAAAATCAGTCTGGGGAGACACTGACACTGAAAGCTGTGCACGCTGTGCCCTAGTGTCCACTGAACACACAGTGGACACTAGGGCTGCACAATTAATCACAATTTTATCCAAATCGCAATATGGACTAGTGCAATATCCAAATCGCAATATTTGTTAAAGGCAAAATATGTGTCAAACCATTGTTAGTTAAGTATTGTGGTGCTGCAGAGACGTCCCAGCTTAGAAATCGTATCCAACAGTATAAAGAAAAGAATCTTTGTTTGGTACAGATCCTCGAAAAAAAAAAAAAAAAAAAAAAGATACAATATCGTGAATCATATCGCAATTGCAATATCAGTCAAAATAATCGCAATTAGATATTTTCCTGATATCGTGCAGCCCTGGTGGACACATGCCATTATTTTGACTTCTGTATGTTATTTTTGATTACTTTCTCAACCTAATCTGTGAGATGAGTCTTTGTTGCTTTTGTCTCCCATGATGCATTTGCCTGCCTCTGTATTCACAGACTGTGGCGGCAGGAAGGGAGGGTGCTGATCATGTCTCATGTATCCTAATCGCAGAATAGCACAAGGACAGCAGACTGCCTCTGTCTGCAGCCTGTCTGACTGATTCCTCAGCAGATTAGCTTCAGTCTCGGCTTGAGAGTGGAATGAATGAGAATTGTTTTGAAATGAAGGGTCGTCTATTTATCTTGTGCAGCTTCGCCTCTGTATGATGGATGGGCTTGCGCATCTGTATGTGCGGGTTGAGCCAATTTACTGCCCCCCCCCCCCCCCCACCTCCTCCTTCTTTGTCACTGGCGAAAGGAGAGAGCGGTTAAGAGAGGGGGGAGGGCGACGGAGGCAGGGTACAGGAGAGGGAGGAGGGGGAAGAGATGGAAAGCGAGAGGCAGGAAGGGGGGTAAGACAGAGTGGGGAGCATCCTCTTTTCATATTTTTTGCTTTGAATGGAGCAGTGAGCGCGTGGCCATCCAAAGCCCTGTGAATAAGCATTTTAGTTAAGGCGACAGGCGACGGCAAACAGGCGAGTAAGGAGCAGCATTTTAACTCAGCTGCCGCTCAGCCAAGATTTGGCTTGTTGGAGCAGCTTACTGAGGTCCAGGACTGCGGCTGCACACAAAGGGAGAGCCACCTCCTCCCGCTGCGGATGGATATCTGACATGCCTTAGTGGCAGGTAACCTGGATGTTTATGTATTAATTTGAGCTCCTGGGGCCAGATTGTTGTTAATAAATGACATCACGCATATGGTATGTTTCTGCACTAAGGGTTGAAGTCTGAGCTGTGTTAGCATTTTTTATTTTGAAGTAGTGTAGTGTAGTTGGAGTAGTCATGGAGGTGTGAGCTTAGAGGAAGTGATGCCCAGACATACCTCAAATAGTAACTTTCAGATATTTGCTGTTTTGTTTCATTATTGTTATTATTTTTTTTTTTATAAAGCTGGTGTTTTGTTTCATCATAAAGGAATATTTGTTGATCTGTAATTCTCTTTATGAGCCTACTTCCCATCATGCATTTGGTCTCCTGACCCCATCAGTACTTATTTCAGATGCTTAGCTCAGGCTATTATTTCAAACCAATCCTTGCAGTGAATAAGAGCTCTTTCATCACGACTTATTCAAGAACACATTTCTCATTCTGCTTGCTTTGTTAGCCTGGTTTGCTGTATTACTGTTGAGCAGTAACTAGGTCGCTGTGTGTTGTGTAACCATGTATCTGGATGAGTTGCTAACAGTTATAAATAACCAGAACTTCCCTTGGCTTCCAAGGTCTTTGAAGTCTCTTTTGCGGTAATGTCTATCAATGTAATCCCAAACTCCTGCAGGGCTATTCAGTTTTGGGGCATATAGAATATTGGTGAGGAGGAAGAAGAAGAAATCTGTGCTAAATCTACACCGCCTCCAAGCGATGACATCTAAGCAGTTTATGTATTATAAATGTCATACTGCAGGATTTATGGTGTAGTGAGAATATGAATCGGGGCTATGTTGGTGGCAAAGTAAATATACTGCACTTTTTTCTCAAATAAACATTACAGTATCATGAAGGCCGAATGAAGGCTGAATTTTGAAAGCAGTAATTTTACCAATAAAAAATAATTAAAATTTTTGTTAACATGCATTTTTTTCCAGGCTTTACTTCCCATAGTTCTCTGTTAGACTCCAACCCACCACTGAGTATAAAAGTGGTTTTATTATTTAATGGAAAAATGGTGTTCGGACATGATGCTCTTCTTATACACCAGGTCACATACAGAGAGGATTTTGTATTATATATTATTTAGAATGTGGGTCCTCTCAATATTAGCTCCTCTGTGTCTCTTTTATCTTCGCTCATAGTTGGACTTCGCAGAGGGGCAGAGTGAAGGACCGAAGGCTGGTCTGGACTCCAAAGAGCTGGTCTTTCTGATCCAGATCACTTGCCAGGTAACATTACTTGCTACATCCAGAAAATAGACTACATGTTAAAATATCTTTAAACTTATCTTAAACTTTTTCCCTCTCAATCTTACCACACTTTTTTTTTTTTTCCTCTTTCTCTTTGTCAGGCTCGAAACTGGCTTGTAAAGAGATCCTATGAAGACTTCCGAGTGCTGGACAAACATCTGCACTTGTGTATCTATGATCGCCGTTACTCCCACCTCACCGAGCTGCCACGACACGACACATTAAAGGACACTGTTGAGGTACCACAGAGCTCCACCTCCACTATCTCTGATGTGTGATAGATAGATAGATAGATAGATAGATAGATAGATAGATTAGAAATGAAGCGTCATTAACATTTAGGATTTATCTGGCAATGAAATTACTCTATTCTGTTGCATGATGTGTGGATAATTGGTCAATAGTCAGACTTTTCTAAATCTTGACAATCTTGTGTCTCCATTCAGACAGTAACCAAGATGCTGGCCACCTATCTGTCCCGCTTCTCAGCCATTGCTGACAACAAGATCAACTGTGGTCCAGTGCTCACATGGATGGAGGTATCTTCTTATCAGCTGTTTGCCCACGCTTCCTATCAGTTATTCATTAGGGGTGTCACGATTTCAATGGAAAATAGATCGGTTTCGCTTATTGAATACCAAAAAGCAGGATCGGTGATTCCCACAGTATTTTTTTCTCTATCTTCTTGTGCACATCCAAAGAAAACAACAACAGACACGGCGTTGTTTACCGGCTGGGAGCATGCAGCTAAGGACACAGGGTAACGCTATCTTATTGGTAGCCTGCAGCTGCACTTTTCCAGACACCATGGCCATTGCCGGAGTCGGAGATGACAGAGAAACAACAGAACTGGAAAATCCTCATGCTTCTCTGAAGTCACCGATGTGGCAACATTTTGCCTTCCCCCGTGAGCTCCTACGGGACTTCATGGTGGATTCAGGTGCCCCTCAGTGCATTCAATTGTAACTCCTAAACTCTGAGAAACTGTTGTTGTAAAGTACGCTTTTGCCATTTTATCTAGTGGCTCTTATTGTGGCATTGCCGTCGCTGCTAGGAATCGAAAATTGAATCGAACCGTGACCTTAAAATCAAAAGTAAAATTGAATTGTGGATCTGGAGAATTGTGACACCCTAATTATTCACTCTCTAGAAGTAACCCCATTAGGCAAATTCAATACTTAATATGCAATATTTATATTTAAGTAGTTAAGTTAAAGGAACAGTCGGAAATGTTTTGGGAAAACACAGTTGTTCCAGAGTCAACTGATGAAAATCTGTATTTATTTCAAGAAATCGGTTTAGGACATTACGGCCGAAGCTCACATTTAACACATGAAAACAAAACAAATGAACAACATGCTGTGTATCCTATCCTCATACTGATGCCAGGTTTTTTTGCGCAACACCTAAGCATGTGTGGACCCAATTTGCAGAGGTGTGTTTGTTTTTGTTCTTTTTTAAATAATGTGGAAGTAGGGTTAAAACACTCTGTGTGTCCTTTTTGGTGAAATTACTGATGCAAACAGTTTTTTAATCCAAAATCCAACACAATTTAATTGTATGATTGGCTAGGGAAGCCTTAAGTAAATTACCGGGTAAATTACTGATACTGATGGATTACATTAGTATAACCACACCACAGTAACATATTGTATTGCTGCTCATGTGGAAAATACCAGTATTACTGGTCTCCTTTTATCATTTTAAATAAAGCAAGAGCAGCTGCTTCTCCCTGTGTCCAGTCTTTGAGCTAAGCCTTGCCAATGTCTTTAAATGTTCCTCTGTCATTATTTTTTTTCCAGATTGACAACAAGGGGAACCATTTGCTGGTGTCTGAGGAAGCCTCAATCAATGTCCCCGCTATCGCTGCTGCCCACGTCACCAAACGTTACACAGCCCAGGCCACAGACGAGTTGACTTTTGAGGTAACCTCTCTTATATAAGACAAATGAGAAACATAATCTCACATGAATCAAAGTTATTTATTTAATCTTTAAACCAAGTTTATTTTTCACTCGGTGTTCTGCATATGCATATTTCTGATCCCATCATAATGCCTTTTAAATGTGCTCAGCTGTGATCACACTTGATTCTCATCATCGCAACTCTTTGTGGCCCAGGTGGGGGACATTGTGTCAGTCATAGACATGCCGCCCAAAGAAGACACAGGCTGGTGGAGAGGGAAACATGGCTTTCAGGTAAATCATCCGCTGTGCTTTCATTCACATTGATGTTTCATGGAGAGCAATGAAATAATGTGTCTCCTCATCCAGTGTTGATAAAGTATTAATTAAGTCACAGTGAAACAAAGGTCAGAGCGTCTTTAGCTGCAGTTATGTGACGCCGGTCGACGTAATGACGCCGCCGTTGATTACGGGAAGGTGTTTACGTAGGTGGACCGTTCAATGCAGTAGGCTGTGAGAGAGTGAAAATGGAACTCGGCAGCAGAAAAAGTGTTGTTTGGCAGCCAAAAGAAGGTGATTCAAGTCGAGCTACATGTTCAATTTGCAATGCCGATTTGACTCGTGGTGGCAAGGACCCTAAACAATACACAACATCACCGCTGTTAAAACATCTGCGTATGAAACATCTGAAATAATACAAGTTGTGCATGAAGGAATCTACAGACAGCAGCCAAAATGCAGCAACTTCAGGTACGGCAAAGGAAGGACAGTCACAGCTAAAAACTGGTGTTAACCAGACGACCATTACCAGCTTTGCTAGCCCTACACCGAACAAACAGTGGGCATCAGATAACCCACGAGCCAAAGCCATTCATGCAGCAATTGGGAAAATGATAGCCACTGACTTGCAGCCCTATAGTATAGTGGAAGACACTGGATTCAACGAGCTACTCCATCTGCTTGAGCCACGTTACAAAATCCCCTCCAGGCGCTTTTTTACTGACAAAATCATCCCTGAAATGTACGAGTCCATCACTTCCCGCATACAAGCACACGTTGCTGAAGCACATGCTTTAGCTTTTAATGCACTGCTGTTGACATTGTTTACTTCATTAATGTGTTTACTGTGTTAATGGACTGAGGATGGGAGTAGGGTTCAGTTTCAGGTTCGGCAGAGTCTTAACCAGTGGATTTGGTGCATCCCTAGAATAAACTGAAACAAATACACCACATTATTTGGAAGTTGGAAGTTTCTGCCAACTGAAAATCCAAACTCACAACTCCTAAGATATTGCACTCAATGATGGGAATTGTTTTGTCGCCCAAAATCACATTTTATCGGATACATTTATGTAACTGCCCCCGAGTCAAAATCGGTTTTAGGATGTACTGAAGCTGCCTATACAAAAGTAGGTACTGTTGCATGCAGTATGCATACGATCCGATACTTCTTCTTCATAACAGTGCACCTTGAACTTTGACCCTTTGCTCATATATGCTGCGCAAAGCATTGTGGGTCAGAATAGTGCATACTGCCAAATCTGTCCGGATGCAGTAGTACATCCGGGTATTTTTAGATCTAGACTTAGACTTAGACTTCTCTTTATTGATCCTTTTGGGATGACTCCCGCAAGGAAATTAGATTTCCAGCAGCAGATTTTAGCAGCATACAAAACACTGTATAAAAAATACAGTATAAGAATAACAATAACAATAAACTTGTAGCTAAATATTTTTTACAAAAAGTAAACAAACAGTAAACAACAATAAACTACAGATAAATATATAGATATATAGGACTGTGTATGGTATTGTGTTATTGTACAGTTAATAAATAAATTACATTTAGCATAAAGTGGCTACCACTCCTTCCCTTCCTTCCTTTCTGTTCTGTCCTCTTTACCCTATTTATTCTATTTCCCCTCCCCCCGAGTGAGGAGTTGTAGAGTATGATGGCATGAGGGACAAAGGAGTTCTTGAGTCTGTTGGTCCTACACTTGGGAAGGAGCAGCCTTCCACTGAACAGGCTCCTCTGGTTGCTGATGACGGTGTGCAGGGGGTGGCTGGCATTGTCTGTAATGTCCAGCAGTTTGTCCATTGTCCTCCTCTCTGCCACCGTCACCAGTGAGTCCAGCTTCATGCCGACCGCAGAGCAGGCCCGCCTGATCAGTTTTGGCATACTGCATTGACATTATTGGGACATACTGAATCTTTTTCTGGCATGCTACGGTGAATAGTATGGTAGTAGGCTATGGGTATGGGAACGCAGGGTGTTTCTGGTTTACAAGATTTTGATATACATATTCTCAAAAATGTAGCAAGAGATAAATTAATGAAAACACAGGAAACACAGGGTTGAAAATGTTATTTTTAATGTCACTGTCTTTAAGTAAATGTTTCTTTATTACATTTTGGAGTCCAGGGAATACATTTTTTTTTTTTTTTTTTTTTTTTTTTTAAATCACAACAGCAAAAAGAAGCTAGTTTGTCATTGCTGTTGAGTGACAGCCTGAGATTTTCTGCACAATAAGAATGCAAACCAGCTTTTTACAGCCTGAAGCAGCTTGTACCCTCATGCTCACTGACCTATTTCTGCACCTTTAGCCCACTACAGTCTGCCACAGCACTAAACACCCCCACTGGTCCTTTTAAACTTGCAAGTGTAATCACCAGCTCTGTCTCACATCTTATCCCTGTGTATCTTCTTCTCTCTACCTGCAGGTTGGTTTCTTCCCCTGCGACTGCGTTGAGCTGATAAATGACAAGATTCCTCCCAGTGTTCAAAGCTCGGTGCCGAAGCCAGGTACTCTTCAGTGTGTGTCCGTCCTTCTGCTTAGGATTCATTTTAGACCTGCTCCCAGGATGTGAGACTGATTGATTTTAAGTGGCTGTGTGTGTGTGTGTGTGTGTGTGTGTGTGTGTGTGTGTGTGTGTGTGTCTGTGTGTCTGTGTGTGTCTGTGTGTGTCTGTGTGTCATCTCAATCAGTGTGTAAGAAGCATGGGAAGCTGGTAACCTTCCTAAGGACATTTATGAAGTCTCGACCGCCGCCTCAGAAGCTGCGGCAGCGCGGCATCCTCAGAGAGAGAGTGTTTGGCTGTGACCTGGGGGAACATCTCCACAACTCAGGACATGAGGGTAAATTATTACTACAACTTCTGCTTCACCCCCCTGTTTTCCATCGTGTAATTCTTACCTGCTGGCAGTTCACACGGAAATGTTTCACATTTCAAATACCCCGTAAATACCCCGATTCACTGGGTAATCCATGATTACCCAGTGAATCTGCTGCCTGTATCTGGGATTTGTCATACATTGCTGTGATGTTTGATGTGAATTGAGTTGGTGGCGTGAATATCCTGCCAGCGGGATGAGCTTTTGCTTAGATTCTTGTTTTGCCAAAATGTGTGTCTTTAGTTCTGTTTTTTTTTTTCAGACCTGTGGGATGATAAAGGCAAAGCTCCTATTGATTTCAACCATTTATGTCATGTCAATTTATACAGTTTATTGGATTAAAGCTGCATGGGTGCCTCCACAAATTGTCTCAGGTTGTATATGTCTAGGCAGGGCCATAGCTAGCATTAAGGTAGTCATGTCCTCTGCATTTCTTTTGGAGTTTATGGTCTACAATTAAAGAGAACTTGGATATATTATAGGGTAATTCCAGTATTTTCTAGACTCATGAATTTATAATTAAATTATAATATTTTAAGCCCCTGGAACCCCGAAGATATTTTTCCAATTTGTGTGCACAAGATGATAACTTGTGACTTGAACTTGTGACTTATTTGTAAAATACTGGCTGTTTGTTTTTTTTTGGCTCAGGCTCAGTAATGAGCTGTAATCAAATTAGATTTTGGGTAATTGTTAGAAGCCTGAAAAGGTCAACTAAGGCAGTATTCTACAACAAACATGAGATAAAAAGTCTGGAAAAAATATTGTGTGTTGAAGAAATGGTTTTTTTTGTGTTTTTCTATGCAATTATTCATCCTCAGATTTATCTTGCAACCTCAGGTTAGGAACCGCTGATGTAGACTGAATTGATATTTGTTTCCTAAAAATGATTTGAGTAGAATTGAAATAGTAATACAGATTACACATATGTTGTTGTATCATGACATGTTCCAAATGCATAGAGAGAGGAATGTCCCTTGCTAAAACATCCTAAATCAATGACAGCGTCGTGATCACAGAGCACTACATCTTGTTCATGTTTCAGCCTCTCATGACCCTCTGCTGCCTCCTGTAGTCCCGCAGGTTGTTAAGAGCTGTGCTGACTTCATAGAGAAAAATGGAGTCGTGGACGGAATCTACAGACTGTCTGGGATCTCCTCCAATATCCAGAAACTGAGGTTTGTACCCATTTTGTTCATGATATTGATTAGAAATGTACCCTAAATATACCGAGTATCAATACAATACCTGTAACTAAGCCTATTATCAACTTGATGAATGCTGTTCTCCAAGTGAGCAGTTTCTTCTGAAATCCATCAAATACAGTTTGATTCGAGCTGCACAGCTCAGAATGGCTTTAAAGATGTCATCATCTATTCTGTTTGCGCCGAGGAATTCATGAAACAAACTCTCATTAGTAGATGTATCGGGAGGCTCATAATCTCATTGACAGCCAATGGAAAGGGAATTTTTCTCACGTGAAAAACTTGGGTAACACTTTACTTGAAGGTATCTACATAAGAGTGACATGACACTGTCATGACACATGAACTCTAACTCTAACCCTAACCCTAACTTGTCATGACAAAAACCGAATGACACGTAATGACAGAGGCGTTATGTCATAAACGTTTATGACTTGTTTATAATGTTTATGACACGTTCATGACAGTGTCATGTCACTCTTATGTAGATACCTTCAAGTAAAGTGTAACCAAAACCTGTTGACTGTTGCCACATCTAGATGTCTTAAGAAATGATAAATATGTGGTGACTTCTTGTTGTTTCTCACAGTTCATACCCGTTAAGGACCGTCTTGTTTACCTGCTCCGCCTCATTATTAAATTGATTGTATTTTTTTGTTTCATCAGTATCATCGTTTAGTATGGAAGTAAGCCAGAGAATTTCCAAAGACATTAGAATTTGAAAAATAAATCATTTGTTTTGTTGTTGTTGCAAATTGCCTCGTCAAAAGTAGCTTATCGTGTTCAAATGTCCTCCTTGCTTTTGTGTTTTCGTACCGACAGATGGGCAGTAGGATGACTCCCACGCTGTTCTATATCATCTTCTTCTTTATGTCTCCGTCTAGGCACGAGTTTGACTCAGAACAGATCCCCGACCTGACCAGGGAAGTTTTCAGACAGGATATCCACTCAGTGGGCTCACTCTGCAAGCTGTACTTCAGAGAGCTGCCCAACCCTCTGCTCACCTACCAGCTCTACGACAGATTCTCAGTAAGGAGCAGAGCACTGGAACTGGGGCAGGGACTTATGCTGGGGATAGAGATGGGAATGGAAACTGGCATAGCAGAGAAAAAGCTGCAGAGGACACACATCCCGTTACTCAATGATGATCAAAGAACTGGAGAAACAATGTAACATTTTCGGCTCAGTTTGAGGTGCCGCTCGAAAATGGGGTCATAGCATTACGCTGAGCTTTCTAGGAACAGCAGGGGATGTGCCCATAAAACAGAATAGAAGATTAAGTGAGCCAAAACACCGGCTGCTCTGATAAAAGGGAAAAAGAGAGTGGGACTGTAAAGGCAACTCCCTCTGCTGTGATTATCAGCCTCTCAGTTATGTGCGCTTTATCCTCTGTTTTCACAGGAGGCCGTGTCTGCAGCCACAGATGAGGAGAGGCTTGTCAAAATCCACAACGTCATCCAGCAGCTGCCTCCTCCACACTACAGGTCAGGTTTAAAGCTCACTGTTGCACCCTGGTGGCCTGAAGTGGAATTGTTTGATTTCTTGTAAAGGGAGTGCTGCATCAAAACCAACTGTCAATGCCGTGATGCTACTGTGTGGTGAAGATAATGTGCCACCAAATACCTTTCCTTTAACCACATATAACATCCTGCTCTGACACGTGAAACTCAGGAGGATAACAGTGATCAATGACTTATATATCAGTGTTTCCAAAAGTGGGGTCTGGGGACCCCCATGGGTCCTTGAGGGGATTCCAGGGGGTCCCTAGCAAAAAGGGGAATACTTTATTTTCACTATAATTCAATCCAAAAGAATGACAGAATGTATAACTATTTGGGTCATGTGTTCCATACGCTTTCCTATCAGATGGAGGACCCTGGGACAAAATCTTATCAAATAGGGGTCCGTGGTCTAATTTGTGTCAGTTTAGGGGTCCTTCACATGAAAAAGTATGGGAACCACATATGACCCTCTCCTATGACTCAGGATTGTCTTTTTTAAGTAAGGAACTCTTTTTAAATGTAAATGAAATACCTCTCTTTTCCTACAGGACTCTGGAGTACCTCATGAGGCACCTGTCCCACCTGGCCACCTTCAGCCCCATCACTAACATGCACACTAAAAACCTGGCTATCGTCTGGGCGCCTAACCTCCTCAGGTGACTCTTGAACTATTATTCCAGATGTACGGCTGCATGAAATCCGTTACGTTGGCGCCCATAGCGCCAACATTGCCGTTTTCTTCACCCGTTTCTGTGGCAGTGAACTGGGGCATGTCTCGGTGGTCCAGAGCTGTGAAATAGGTTGTGCTGTTCTGTAACTTTGTTTCAGGTCTAGACAGATTGAGTCGGCCTGTTTTAGCGGCACAGCAGCGTTCATGGAGGTGCGTATCCAGTCGGTGGTGGTGGAGTTCATCCTCAACAACACCGAGGCTCTTTTCAGCGCTAAACTCAATGCCGTCATACGTGAAAGCACAGGTAGGTCATGATAAAAACAAAATGACATGTGGCATCTGTTCTGAGGTTAAATGCATTTCTAACACCTATTTTGCAGCACGTGCGTCTGCACTGCGTTCCGGAGGCGCTGCGACCCCCTTTATTTTGATAAGACAGCAGAAGACATGAAAGGGGAGAGAGAGAGGGGGGATGACATGCAGCAAAGGGCCGCAGGTTGGAGTCGAACCTGGACCCGCTGCGTCGAGGAGTAAACCTCTATATGTGGGTGCCTGCTCTACCAACTGAGCTATCCGGGCGCCCAACAGTGAGAGTCAATTCACCAAAATACACCCAATATGGTATATGTCTCCTCTACAACACCATGGACAACGAGAGCTTAATCTTGGAGGTGGAAAAACGTAATACGACATCACAGATCTTTTTTATCAGGACAACACCAGAAAAGAGAAGGCATGGAGTTTAACTGTAGGAGTGCCTGGAGTAAAAGGTAGATACTAGCTTAATAAACACGTGATTGTAGTACTTGTAGAGACAATATAATCTGCAAGTCAGGCAAGACGCTCCGCTTCTAAGGCGCTCCCGGTGTGGTATGGCGTGTGGTGGAGGACGGAACAAAACCGCGGCGTAGCCGGAACGCAGCACAGACGCGTCTGGTGGAAAATCCGGGTTACACACTCTAAACACCTTATTTTCAGGTAACAACACCTTATGCAGACCCAAATCCCTGCTGGTCTGCTCCCCGTCCACAAAGTTGCTGTCTCTGGAGGAGGCCCAGGCTCGCACTCAGGCACAGCTGAGCTCCCCGGCCACCTCCCCCTGCCTCACCCACAGCGACTACATCGAGGTCGGGGAGGGACCCGGAGCTCTGCTCGGCAAGTTCCACACAGTCATCGAGCTCCCGATGGAGAGGTAGTTTATTGATCCGCCTGATCAGTTCTTTCCTTTTTGTTGATTAAACCAATTCTCCTGCTTCATGAGCATGAGTAAACATGTCATCGTTTGTGATTTGAGTCGTTCAATGTTAATGCTTTGTGTACTGTGGTGCGCGTAATTGGTGCGTCTTATTTTGTAGCGCTTGAACAATTAGTCGATAAATCAATTAGTAGATCAGCGGAAAATGTAAAGAAAACATTGGAGTTTATTAATCCTTTGTCATTGGCTAAGCAAAAACACATACACAACAAAACATGACCAAAGATTTGTTGGTTACAGCTATCCAAATGTGTCGTGAGGATGTGCTGCTTGTCTCTTGTTTTATATCAATGAAAATTAAACAGCTTTGTGTTTTGGACGGTTGGTCAGAGAAAGCAATTTACAGTATTTAAAGGTCCAGTGTGTAACGTGTTTAGTTGTTCATTATCAAAATCTGTGTTGCCCGTTCACAAACTTGTCCTTTTTCATGAATATTTACCACCACCATCAATTCCAAGTATTCCTTTTGGCTTGAAATTTCACATTTGCGTCCGCATGAACTGGGGTAGACGCTCCATATTCATGCGCCATCTTGAAATACGTTAGCCGATAAGGGACACACAGGACATACTGCTCCGCCTTTCCTGTTTTCTCTGTCACATGATAAACTCACAGGTGCTGCTAATTGGTATCATAGCTTCCCGGCCCCGGCAAGTTTGAAGAAGGAAACATGGAGGACCACACGTATTCAAAATCCAAATGTCAGTAACAGGAGTCTTCTTCTTCTTCGCCCAGAAAAAGGATATTGAAAAGAGCAAGAGAACGGCTTTTTGAAGCGTGAAGGCTACCGTAGCTGTAATACGTACTTTGAACTGCATGGCGCGAGAGAGTTGATTGCGATATATGATCTCAACGCTAGATGGGAGAAATTCCTACACATTGGACCTTTGAAAGATATTACCTTTTGTTTTTGGGCCTTTTTTTTTTGTTTTTAACAATTTTCGGACATTTTCTGCACTAAACAAATAATCTGATTCAAATATAATAAAATTAGTAGCAGCCCGAATGTTTAGTTGTTGTAGCTTTTATTTCTTTCTGCTCGTGTGAGTTAACTGGCGCTTTTGTTAGACGAAACAGGGTCTTTGGTGTTTTTTGCCCCCAACGTCTCCTCCCAGGCAGCGCGGCAGTGGTTATGTTTAGGGTTAAGGTTAGGGTTAGCTGCCTGGAAGGCGCCGTTGGAAGACAAAAAACACCATCGAGCACGAAACAGCGAGTGTTGAAGATGATTTGTTTCTTGTGTTGTAGCGGAAAGAGGCCTCCTGTTAAGGCTAAGAAGTCTCCTGTGGGGAATTGGCTCTCCTTTTTCCACCTGGGCAAGTCCCACTCTGTGTCCAAACGTAAGCTGAAGCGACACCCCAGCGAGCCTAACGAGATAAAGAGCATTGCACTGCCAGGTTAGATCACTTCTGCTGTTCCACAGCCAGCAAACACAAACACACCTGTCCCTGCAGTCGTGGAACTTGTACATTTTCTCAACTAATCTTGACACTTTGACTTTGAAATGTTCTTTTAAGAGGTCACGAGGATGATTTTATTGAAAAATCTAATTTGCTCTGAAAACATTTGCAGGTGGAAGAGGAGATAGCGGCACATTGCGCTCCACCAAAAGCGAGGAATCTCTCACCTCTTTGCACAATGTGGAAGGTAATTTTTCATGAAAAACTTTTTGCGCACTACAAGCGGTTTATATTATCTGTATTTCTGTGGCTACAGAAGATTCATTCTACATATGCATGTGCTTTGTCCATCCCAGGAGAACCCCCGAGTTACCGCTCCCGCAGACCTCGTTCGACTAGTGAGGCCGCTTCTGGCGTCTGTAGAGACGACGTACGCAACACCAGAAGTAAAGACGACCACAGAACCCACCCACTAAATGGGAGTCATAATGGTGCTGATCGTGTCCGCACCGCAGCATGTATTTCGCCCCCACACCAGGAGGACGATATCGATCTTTGTCCGCCCGCTGCAGGCATCTATAGTTTGGACTTTGACCCCATGTCTTTTCAGTGCAGCCCACCCTCAGCGACGCCTGGGCTGCAACACAAGAAAGATGGAAATAAATGGAGGAAGAGCGCAGGGTTTTCCGGTGAATCAGAGCCCATCTCCTCTCCTAACAACAACATTCGCGGCTATCAATCTCCAGATATCAGCCCTGCTCTCGGTAAAGGTGGAAAAAAGGTCACCTCCAAGCCGCTCTCTCCTAAACTCAGGAAGAAATCATTTAAGACGCAGGCAGATGTTCAGAATGCAACCGCCTCTCCTCCACCTCTTCCTTCTTCCTCTCCCCCAGTGGAGAGGTGTGAAGCTCGACTGGCAGATGGAAAGGAGCCGAGAGCGCCCTACCCACACTGCAGCCCACTCAGCACAGCGAGCCAGGGATCAGCCCTGACCGACCTCAGTCAGTCTGCACAGAACCTGCCCGATCCAGGTCAGTGCCACTCCATTAACATCATACATAATATTTACCGTATATAGTTAGTATCTATTTAAATATTAATGCACTCTGTAGTTTCTTATGAAAGCTTCTTTGTCTTGTCCCATCATGTGTTACCATAGCTTTGTTTGTCCTGTCATACTGTAGCGTTGTTTGTCTTATCCCTCCCCAGGAACAGATAGACTTATGAGTTCAGTGTCTGTTCTCCCTCCTCACCCTCCCTTGACGAGTGCTGCGCGCAAGCTGGCGTTGGCGCTGGCTGAATCTGCCCAGAAGGCCAGCAGTGGCTCCCAGAGAAGAAACAACGTCCCTTCGCACCCCCTCCAGAGACAGGAAGCTCCTCACGCCCAGGACAGACCACCCCGGCCCTCTGTTCTCGATCTGAAAGTGTACCCCCAGGAGTACTGCGGCCCTCATGTCTCCTCTGCTTCCCAGTGGCAGACATCAGCTCACAGCCCTGTGAAGAGCCACCGCTGCCCTCATCCCGTTCATTTCCGACCCGCGCACCCCGGCTCGGAGCCGTTGCAGGTCATTGACAGACAGGAAAGCGTGGGAAATTTCACACCTAATGTCAGCCCGCTCGGGTCAGGGAGCTTGGATGAAGACAGCGCAGAGAGGAGGGACCGCAGGGAGGAAAAAGAGTTTATAGACGCCTCACAAGCGGAACTAACCTATCAGAGCGTTGGGGTTTCAACACCCACCCAGCCTGTCTGCTCCGCTCAGAGCCCGTCAACTTCTCCTGTATATGTGAACACCGACTCTATCAATGTATTTAATTTCCGCGCTGTTCTGGCGGAGACCTCCATACCTGCCTCAATCGAGGAGGTCATTCCACGTCCATTACAGCCCTCCTCAACCCATCACTACAGCCCAGAGGAGGACAGACCTCGGGGCCTGGTTGAGGATGTCTACAGCAATCATCATCATCATCATCATCACCATCATCAGCCGATTCTAACGGGGCGAATGCCTGCATCTCACTGCCCTCGGCCCGATGCTCTGCCACATCACCTTTTGGGACGAAAAAGCATGTACAGGCAGTCCTCTGAAGGCCGCTACAGCACTTTAGGGTTAAGGCACCCTTTGTCGCCTCAATACAGACGTTGCCACAGAGATGAGCACCTTATGAGTGGCTGCCACAGGCAACCAGGCCAGTGGCAGAGGTCAGAAGATAGAGTGGTCGGGCACCCGGCCATCCGGAGGGCTCGCTCCTTCCACGCCCCTCACATTAGTCACTACGAGCTGGCGGAGGCAGAAGTCCTGCCCCCTGACACCATGTTTTATGTTGAGCAGACGTCGAGCGAGGAAGTGCCCTATGAGAGGCTGATTCAGACCGGCATCCACCCTGTCCGGCAGCAGTTTGAGAACACACGTGCTGACTATCATTACAGCCCCTATTCTGAAATTAACCCAGTAGATGTCTCCGGCTATTATGTAGAGCCCTGCCGGCAGAGCAGTGTCCGACACAGTCAGTCTTACACGATGCGTTCCACAAGGGAAAGTGGACAATCGGATTACTACAACTACTCTCCTCACCATGTCCCTCCTGTGAACAGGGAGCTTTACATAGAAAGCAGGGACACTGTCGTTTACGAGGCTCGAGATGCAGACCTTTTCGAAAGAGTCGTATATCAACCAATCAAGCAGGAGAGTCACTCCAGACGTAAAAACACATATCCGGCGGTGTCTCCTTACGAGAGCCCCGTCTCGCCGACTGACACCAGAAACAGAGACATAATGCACACAAGAAGCACGTCAGACCCCGGAAACGCCTGCCTCTTCTCGGCCAACAGGACAGAAAGCCCAAATGTTGTGGTGGCTTCATCCCCAACTTCTCAACAGGCAGAACCTGAGGTCACCAGGCAGCAGCATGATCACCGGTCAAGTGCGGAGCCGAGACCAGCCAGGCGGATTCAGATCAAAGAGAGCTCCTCGCGGCAGCCACCGCTTCGCAAAGTCCCCTCGCTTCCAGAAAGGGGCTGTTCTAACCTCAAGAACATGGAGCACAATAACAGAAGCCACACACAGGGTCATGACCAGGATCGATTCATGATGACCAACGCTGTCAACAGCTACTCTGGTGTTGTGAAACCCAGCATCCTCAGGAGGCCGGGGAGGTCGCAGAGCACTAGAGAAAACCGTCACTACTATCGTTACCAAGCCAAATCCCCTCTGGATCCTGAACATCTGGGATCCTTTTCCACTCAGCTCAACAGAAGGACTCAGAGCACTAAAGTCAGGCCCACACAATATGACCACAATGAGGGGTATTACGCAGCGCCCAGACCTAAACCTACAAGATCCGGTAAAGCCGCGGCCGGATATATGGCTGGCCAGGGCTGCATGTCTCCCCGCGGGCACAGACTGCTGGCCAAGGCGCTTGGTCAGGAAGCTTTTTATCATGCTGCACTGAGATCAGAAGCCGGGGTCTACGACTGATTCTGACCACTGGTTTTATCCGATTCCACATTGGGGCCAAAGGAGAACAGCACTTTATCCTCTGCCAGACCTGCAGACTGTTGTGTTGAAAGTGTGTTTGTTTTAACCGTCTGGAGCTGCTAAAAAGTGTGAAGTGAGGCTGCTGCTGGGGATCATACTGTCGCCGTCACTGGTAGTTATCATATTTTGCAACGGCTTTTGAGGGAGCTCAAAGGGAACATGTGCATCATATGCAGATATTGTCTTAAATGTATTTGAAAGTAACACTTAGAGAGGCATGTTTGAGAAAATGATGGCTTATATATTTTATTTAATGTTAAAACAACAAGAGATGCCAAGCTAAAGTTATTGGTTTTATTAATATGATTTCAGTATAGGAAGGTGTATAAAATAACATTAATTTTAAATGTATTATATTTGTATAAATAACACACTGCTAACATGTGGCCAATGTACTGTACATTTTGTTTTCTATTCTAGTCTGCTCAGACCTTAACAAGCACTTTTGAGGATAACTGTGTATGGAACACATTGTCTCCACGTGGTGTACATGAAGCCTCTGGATATACAGTATTTTTTTTTCTTCTTCTGTATGCTTGCTTTGAATCATCGTTAAATAATAAATTAGCACTTTTGGGGAGTGAAATGGAAGATGACCTCATGGTTTCTAACTTTTTACTTTTTTTTTCTTTATCACACATTGTATAATGCAATCTTAAAATAACAATGAGTGCTATTATTTCTGTTAAGGTCAAAGCTACCATGGCGAAATATGCTACACATACAGTAAATGCAAATTAGCTCATTCAGCTCAGTGAAAAAGTGTATTTTGTATGGCATTGTGGGTTTTGTCACAAAAATGAACTTTTCTTTCCTCTTTTAGGGAACTTTTAACAATGTGGTGTTTTACATAAAATATGATGTTTGATTCATTAAAGAGGCTGTTTCAAATCCAAACACCTAGATGGGGATATTCTGTTAAGACATGTTGAATTTGTTATTTTAGTGAGAGTCTTTAAAAAAAAAAATAAAGATATATTATCAATGATTATATAGTTTGTTGAACTCTTGTGTCATGGGTATATTTTGGAAGGGAGAATGTGAGATGTACATGTTAGAGCCGTAGTTTCCAACCTTTTTGGTTGATAACCCCTTAAAATAGTACTTCACTGATTTAGTATTGTTCCTAAATAACACTTTCAGACTCACAATGGACAGTTAGAAATAAGATCGTTGCAGCAGAATCAGAGATATCACTACCAATCATCTTTTTGTGTGTAATTTGACACATTCTTCTTCCTGGTCAAAACATGGTGCCTACATTACCCAGAATGCAACTCAACTGCCAACATTTGGGGTGAAGATTCAGGTTAGGCTAGAAGGGGCTAATGCTTAAGCTGCAGGCCTCAAGCAGAGATGAGGAGCAGGCTAGGTCTGATAACTCCACACCCCCAGGTTTATATATGTGTATGTGTGTGTGTGTGTGTGTGTATATATATATATATATATATATATATATATATATCATTAAAATATTTTTGTTCCTGTTAATCATCTTGCCACCTGACCTCCCGGGTGGGTGCTACGATCTATGTTAAGAGTGCATGGAGTCTCACAGTGGCGTCTGCTCACCACCAGGTGGCACTGTAGCACTGCAGAAATGACATAGCTCCAATTGCATTCTGGGGAGATCAAAGACTTTGATTTGCTTCTCAGACACCTCATATCTCAAAATTGAAATTGCAAAGTATCCTGACTATTTGATTGTTTGTATTGCTTTTGAATTTTCAGTGGAGGTTAATATGAGAACTACCTGGATTTGATGTGTAAACATTTACTGAGTGTGAGAGATCCCTCCTATCCCTAAAATATAGTGACATCGGCTGTAGATGACATGCTTTGAAAGCAAGTATGAGGCTACTTTTTATATACCATTGGCTTATTTCTATAAAAAAAAAGCCCATGCAATAAAGGTTTAGAGTGTGTTTGAGTGGCTGGACAATAATTGGAAGGAATCATCCAAGGTTGTCCAAAGTGCCTTGGGAATTGTTGCTTTGTTAGGAATTATTAAAGTCTCCCCCCCCGCCAGATCAAAACAGCCTCCCATTCACAGCTGACTGAAAGGCTTGGTCTGTGGTGAAAAACCATTAACCGAGCCTGTGGACTCAAAGCAATGGCTCTTGGCAGCTCTGCATTGCTCTTGGAGCAGTGAGCCATTGTTTATTCATCGCCGCATTGGCATTCAAAGTGCATCCTCACTGTTCTCTCTCATAACCAACAAGTTGCAATTTTTATGCATGTGAAGGTTGAAGCCAAATTATTTATGGGAGACTGGACCTGAGGAAAGAACGGCCTCTAGCAAAATGGTTTACGTTGAGAGAAATCCTTTTCTATAGGCTATCGAATTCACTGGATCACAGCGAGATATGCATGTATTATTCAGCGATTCAGAGAAAGAATTGTTGCCCTGCTAGACAGCCATCTGCTTTTGGAACATTGTGATGCATTTGAGACATGCTACCTTTCAAGATCTGGTTAGTCTTTATTTTTCAGGGGCAAATGAAATGAGTGGAAAAACGTCTCTCCAGTGACACCCCTTAGATTATCATCTCCCCTCACTGCTGCTGCGGTTTCAAAGTTAGAGATATCTGAGCAGAAATCACGTGTCTTGATGCATCTGAATTGGAAGAAATGCTGACCAAGTTGAGGTTCAGCTGCAAAAAGGGAAGAACTTTAACCTGTATGAGAAATTATTCAAGAACATCTGGTGTCTTCCAGATGCAAGAGCAATGTGTGAGGTGTGTGGTGCCAGGCACCAGCAGGTGCAAGGTGAAAGGCCAGCCACTTCTCCAGAGGCAGGTGATCTGCGGGATAATAGTTGCCCTATACACTTGAGGAGATTACTCTTTAGAATTGCACAAAATTGTGCATTATAGACTCTTCACATTCTGGAGGAACAATTTAAAATCCGTAATGGTTCTTTCTGTGAGTGCAGTCTGCAGATTTAGTAGTAAAATAGCACATGGCAGGATCTGTGTTGCTCTGGTTCATGGCACTTTAGTGGCACCATAAAGAACCGTTTTTGGTTGTTCATTACGGTCTAATGTTCCATTACAAAACATTATTGGAGCTTTATGAATGTACACTTCCTCATTGTTTCTTTGATGGATCTTGAATGTGAAGTGCAGAGCATATTTAAACAGTAAAAGCGTGCAGTAGAAGCCTCTACTTAAAAAAGATATGAATCCTGCTGGGGCTTACTTAGGAATTCATATCATTGTTTTCTTCTTGTATGGATAAAGAAGCATTGTCTTTTAAAATGCTGCCACTGTAAATAGATAGCAATGTGTGATGGCTTGAAATTGTGCCTTAAAATAGATGTTTTAGTGAGCACATAAAGCAGCACTCCAGCTTATTACAAGCTAAAGCATCCATTTTTGGTGCTTTTCCTTGTTCGTGTGACAGAGGAAAAGTCTGATCCGCACTCTACACATTCTGCCTCGGTGCCAGATTGTCCTCCGTGTTGACGGTTAGGAGATGAGTTTCACAAGAGCTAAACAAGTTGCCATCTACTTGTTACTTGCTACTTGTTCTAGGAGATGAGTTTCACAAGGGCTAAACAAGTAGATGGCAGTTTCTACTTTTAGGCACGTTCCTGTTATCTTTTCAACATCCCGCTGATTATGTAGTTAGGAGAAACTGCAGCCTTCTGTGTCACAATCCCCAGTGTATTTCAGATTTCGTATCCTTCCACTGCTTTTTGTATGTAGTTGTTGTCATGGATAAGAGAAAAAAAGAAAGTTCTTCAGAGATCATCTGTGGCTCACTTAATTACCTAGTTAACGTGACAATGGATTTTAATTTAATTACAGCCACCAAGAGAACGTTGTTAGTACTTCAGACAACCAATTAGGCCATGGCTATGGTCAGAAATATGTATTTTCTGAAATATAAAATCAGCTGCTTTTTAGAGGGAGCAGTGGTGGCGGATGGAGGAGAGCAGGGACGCAATGCTTAGTGATTGAATAAGTGATTAGACTTCAGGTTTACACAAAGGCTTCTCACTCGCAGTAATGGCTGCCTATTAGGGCTCCGTTTTTTTAATTTGACATTCACATGCATATAAAAGTGACTTAGCAACCAGAAGAGTAAGTACTGGCCCACGCAATGCAGGGTTCAGTTTGTTTTGCAAATAATGCGCTTGACCTTTAACTGATAAATTATAGCCAGAGAAACAGAATGTAATTATCTAAGACATTACAGTTGGTATAAAAGGTAACCACCAGTTGAATAAGCTTCAGCCATGTGAATCCATTTTGGGGCATTTACTTATAAATGATACATCTGTTAGTTTTGTGGCATGGCTGAATACAGTTCGATGATTTTGAATTTTGCAGACATTTAAAACCATAGGGCATTACTAATGAGGAATAATGATAAAATGCTACAGAATTCAAACAGTTTCAGGCAACAGAGAGTGTTTGTTCAGAGATGGGGTTTTTTCTCCACTAAAACATAAAAAAGCTCCCCATCTGGATCACTGAGCATTTAGTGTAACCATCAGATAAGAGGCCCGAGTAAACACGCTCATGCTCAGTTGCCATGCAGACTCAAAAGGATTCACTGTTGCTAATGTTGTTGACGCTGCTGCAGGTGGACACACACTGTACTAATTTATGGTTGGTCAGTGACCCTAAAGTCAGACAGGTAAGACAAGTCAGTGTATGAAAATG
The DNA here is from genome assembly GCF_008315115.2 of Sander lucioperca. Lineage (NCBI taxonomy): Eukaryota > Metazoa > Chordata > Actinopteri > Perciformes > Percidae > Sander > Sander lucioperca. The sequence goes on from NC_050177.1 coordinate 8,732,203, forward strand.
ATATGTTAGAAAGGAAACTTACAACTGAGCAGAAAAGTCATTACAATGCAGTCATTTCACCGACCAAAACAGGGAGCCTCACTTTCTTCAGGCTCCACCTTCTATAAATTCACAAATATTTAATGAATGCATTTAAGGATTTCATATCAATGTTGAAACGAAAGCATGCTCGGATTTAATTTTTCTCTCTGACATGCCCTTTTTTTAGATTGGACTAAATCAAATATGCTTTAGGGTGGAGGCGGAAATATTTTCAGAAAAAAAAAAAGTATTTAAGGTCACAGCAACCATAAAACCACTTTGCGAGCACATTTAACAGGTAATATGGTTCAAAGTAAACTAATCACCTCTGTGTTGTTTCTTTCATGCTTTCTTCATAATTTGGATGATGAGATTAAAGTTTGCGATGAGCTTATCTTCTTTAACCTAATCTAATGAATGAATGTTCTAATAAAAGCTCGACCGGCTTCAATTAAAAATCGATGTTGCTATTTATGAAAGGTAAATAATACAGACGTTGATCCACTTCACACAGAAATGCAGCAATTTTTTTTATATATGAAAGAGAACGCAGGATGTGACAACTGTGTTCAATAAGGGCCTAATTATGTATTTAAAGGTAATTATCGACATAATTGGAAGATGTTGTTCACCCTCACATTTGCTATAATTACTCAAGGCCTAAAACAAAATTCCTAATATAACAGAATATTCTTGCTACTACTACTATTCCTCTGAATACTAATTAAATCAAACCATTGTAGAAAAGTGTGTTCCATCTTGTTTCCATTAACTCGTCTCTTTTGCTCTTTTCTGTACACATTTTTCTTCTTTCAATAGCTCAGCTTTCTTTTGTTCACATCACAATGACATGGTAAGAGTGCGCTAACACTGGGTACTTACTAAATCACAGGCTCAGGCTTTCATTTCAGTCTTTAAACGAATACCCAGTGATAGCACAAGAATTATGCTTCAGATGAAGGCTTTCTTCGTCACTCTGCATGTGTACAGTCTGAACTGGGAACGTACACTCAGCGCCGATGTGGAGAGATGACCACACTGGTAAACTGGATAAACAGCTCTGCTCAGCATTGTTTTACCAAGCAAAAATGGAATCCTTTGCACAGCTGAACAAATGAAATGAATACCAAACATTTCTCTGTATTTGTCTGTAAACCTCTACATCCAACTGTCTTAAGCTGTGTTGCCCTACAAAGCCAAAACACAGTAACTAGACTCTTTGATATCTTACCTTACCATGAAAAGTATTATACCATAAAAAATGTGTCATTTTTGGCAAGAAGAAAAAAACAGCATGAAGGAATTCACCAAAAATAGAAAACAAAGCTAAAAACCAAAGGGCTTTGACTGCACTCCAGCTAGTTTAGGCTAGCTGGTGAAATTGGTGACTGTTTCATGAATAGAAAAATCAAATGTGATGCTCCAACAATATAGTTATTGAGTTTCCTAGATGAGATTTAGCGCTTTTATAAAGGACTCAATCAATTAAAAGCAGATTACCTGTTAAAATCCACCTCTCTTTGTTTGATTTTCACTTACAGTAGCCTACCCAAATAGAAAAGCCTATAACAGTTGTATTATAGGCTGCATGTGAAACCTTAATCCTTCTAGTCTCTGAAAAAGTGCTTGTTTAGCTTGTGATTAAAACATACCTTTTTTTTGGTCCTCATCTATAATGAGTCATATTTTAATCACAATAACTAAGGCATGCTTAATGTCACACTATGTAAAACACCAAAATAACCTTTTACACCTTGTCAACAACATCTGCATAGCTCAAGGCCTAACTTTATGGGAGCTGGGAGTTTTCTGTATGGGTGTCACTGCTATCCCCGAACATCTCCAAAATTTATTTAAGTGACCAAACTGTGCTAAATGCTTAACTCACTTCAGTGACATTGGAGAAAAAAACAATAATGAAGCATTCAGATGACTATACTTGATTTTACATTCATTCAAACGTTGTTGATCATCTTTTTTTTCTCACAAAACACATATGTGACTGCTATCTCTGGAAGGAGGGACTTACACAATCATTTGGACTGGCTCCAATGAAATACACCTATCCAAGCTGTAGTGTAGACTGTTGGAAAGGGAATTTGATTGGCTACCTTCGTCACGAGTTGATAACCAATGACAGCTCGTTCTAACATGGCTGCTTAGAGACATAACGCAACAGCATACGCACATTGGCCTTCCACACTGGAAGCGCTTGCTGAAATTCAGGGGCTGTCCCGGGGGCGATATTACGAATCCCACTATGGCCACGCCAAGACCCGCCCTTCAACAGCATTCACACACTACTATTGGCCAGGCGTCCATGCTTACATGTTCAGGTCCTATCCCCTGACCAATCCCCTAACCCTAACCTTAACCACTCGAGGTCAAATGCCTAACCCCAACCAACCGAGCTGCTTCGTAGGGCGGGTCTTGGCGTGGCCATAGTGGGATTCGTAATTTTGCGTCCCGGGGTGTAAAAGGTGGGGGTGCTAAATAAAAACAAGCACACCTAGCCACATGGTTGAGAAAGAGAAGAAGAAAAAAAGTTTGGTGAATAAAGTTAATAGACAGTTAGCAGACAGTTAGCTAGCTAGTTAGCTAGCTAGTGGCACCACAGGATGATATTCAGAACTTGGATTCATTGTTATGAAAAAAAAAGCATTTGGATTCTTTTCATGGGTGGACCCTTACGGACTAGAGGAATAAAAATAAGCCAGGAATGGACTCAGGATTCAGCGTTTAGGACCAGCACACAGGTAACCGTCATTCATCGTCTCTTTTCTTCATTAGCATGAGCACTAAGATTATGAATCATGCTTTGGTGCCTGTGACGTTATGTCAAATGAACAGAAGGAGTGAACTGCAGATAATCTAACCGATCTAACGATGTGTAACATGTCCGTATTGAAACACGTTTTGAACTGTTGTGTTTTAATGCTTAATGTGAAACCCTCTGCGTTTATGTAATCGGTTGCTGGCGACCCAGTTGGTTTAATGACAGTAATGTGGGTTTTGACCATAGACTGTATATTGTTAGTCTATGGTTTTTGACTTAAAACCTGACTTAAAACCCCACCTGTCCCTCGTCAGACCCACTTTTGAGTGCGGTTTTGAAAGAGCGGAGTGATGGAGAATGTCTGAGGTGTTGGGGGAGAGAGTTGGAGAGGGAGGGGGCAACGGGTGAGAGAGGGGGGTGAGGAGGTTGGAATCAGTGGATCTGAGGTTGCTGTGTGAGAGGGGTGGGGTGAGGTTCTGAGGTTGCTGGTAGAAGTATGTCGGTGCATGGGCCCCATGGGGTCAGTGAGGTGAGGTTGTGGAGGGGCTTTGCAGGTCATAGGGAGAATTCTGAACTGGATTCTTTGTTGAATGGGGAAGCTAGTGAAGGCTGTGAAGGACTGGGGTGATGTGATCTCTGCTCCTGGAGTCGGTGAGCAGACGGGCAGCTTAGTTTCAGATGTAATGTAGCAGTTGTTGAGGATTTAGTTGGAGGCTGTTGCTGTTCAAACTTCAAACACTTTGTTGTTACTTTCTCCTGTTTCTTGGAATTGAAAAAAATCAATTTTGATGCTCCAACATCTTAGTAATTGAGTCTGTTTTTTCCAAATAACAAATATTAACCTAAATCGAAAATCAAAAGTAGCAAAACTACTGCTTATTGCTGCTCTTTGTGTTTGAATGTTTCAAGAACATGGCTGTGTCAGTGCTGCTTGGCTGTGTTTTTTTTTTTGCTTGCATGGCTGAATGTGGATACTGTTGATGTGTTACTGTACTAATGTCTGGCTGCTTCTTGTCGCTCCGCATGGCTTCCTAAGAATGCTCATTTTGTTGCTGCTGGTGCCTTTACGCTGTCCTGTTGTCTCCTGTCTGTAAATGTTAACCCAAACTGTCTCGCTGTTTTCTGTTGCATCTGGCCAAAGATAGAAAATTAGCTGGCCAACACTGGCACTTTGACAGAAATGTTGATTGATGTTGCGTTGTTGTTTTTTTTTTATACAGTAAATAATAGAGGTGTTAAAATATATGAATCATTGCATCGCTGCATCGATGCAGTGACAGACCATAATCGATTATTGCCTACTGATGTAACTCGTTTATATTCCGCTCGCTGCTTTTTTGTTGTTTTTGCCTTTTCTCTGTTGTCTGCTGTGTTCAGACTACGCTACATTCAGGAAGTGTCTGTTTTTAAGAGCAGATACAATTAAAAGGACAGTTCAGATATATCTGACTTTTGTTGATGAAAACCATGTGCCACACAATTTTTTGCCAATCTACTGATCTACTTCGCTATCTAGTCAACAATCTGCACTAACTGTATATTGACTATATTGACTCTTACTACATTTCAGCATTTATTATTTAGCATTTATCTATTCTTGTATACTGTGTTATCACTGATCTTCATCACTACCTAGACCACACTTTGCACTAACTGTACTCTGACTCTTTACTAGCTACATCCCAACATTTATACAGACTGTCTATTCTTGCATATTGCATTATTACTGAGCTACATCACTTAATAGACTGCAACTTGCACTAACTGTATTTTGACTCTTCACTACACCTCAGCATTTATCTAGACTGTCTATTCATATACATTGTGTTATAACTGATCTACATCGCTAACTAGACCACTAGACTAACTGTAACTGTATTGACTCTTTACACCATCTCAGCATTGATATAGACTCTCTGTTCATGTATATTGCACATCCATCGACTTAATTACACCTCACTACGTGCCGGCATTTGTAATGCCCACTTATTCTGCACTTGATGTAGCATTTTGTATTCTCTGTATTCTTGTACTGTATTGAATGTGAAACAATTTGTTGTCTTGCACGCCTACGCTTGTCTTGGCCAGGTCGCCGTTGCAAATGAGAACCTGTTCTCAACGGCCTACCTGGTTAAATAAAGGTTAAATAAATAAAATAAATAAATGTGTAGCAATATATAATAATATGAGGAGGTGTTGCATCAGGACATTGAAACAATTCGAATCGTTGACAGGATAATCATAATGGAATCGTGAGACCAGTGAAGATTCACCCCCTTAGTAAATAAAAATCTGAAATGGAACCGATATTTAGAACCGATGTTCATTTGCAGTAGCAAAATGTCAAAATTTAGAATAACACAAATTCCAAAACCAAACTTTATTCAAATGCCTCTAAGCACTACCGGTCAAAAGTTTGGGGTCACTTAGAAATTTCCATTCCACTCCATTACAGACAGAAAACCAGGGCAGCAGTTTTCAGATTACATTATGTGCTTACATAATTGCAAAAGGGTTCTTCAATGTTAGCCTTTTGAAATGATATTAGATTAGTAAACGGAATGTGCCTTTGGAACATTGGATGAGTGGTTGGTTGCTGATAATGGGCAATGTAGATATTGCATTAAAGATCAGCCACTTCTTTCTGTAACAGTCGAGAACCCTTTTGCAATTATGTAAGCACATAATGTAATCTGAAAACTGCTGTCCTGATTAAAAAAACAGTGCAACTGATCTCAGCTGGTATTCTGTCTGGAATGGAGTGGAATGGAAATTTCTAAGTGACCCCAAACTTTTGACCGGTAGTGTATGTTTACTTGAATGCTGCAAAAGAGAACTTTTTAACATGATCTTAAAATAAATCAAAGAGCCATTGGCTCCTCCCAGGCTGACACTCTGTTTGCATGTATTGCAGACGGTCTTCCCAGGTGTTGGTTGACTGTAATACTCCTAAACTACATTTTTCTTCCGTGCATTTGTCAACATAGAGGGATAAGGAAACATTATGATTCCAATAATTATAAAAAATGTTGAATATCGCAGCCGATAACTAGCCTAGGCCGTCCCCTACTTTTTTAGGTTTTACATAGGCTAACGTCTGTGAGAATTATTAATAATTCTAAAGTTTTATAACTTAAACAGTCAGGCTTAGAGCCTTCAAACCTTTTGTTTTAATCAACTTAATGTTTTTAGTTACTGCTCTCTCTCTTTGTAAGGCAGTGCAGTGTTACTATCTTAAATTCTTATTTCAAAAGAGAGTGACTGCAATGGTCACAGAGCATGACGCAGATAATTCTTTAACTTATCCACATCTTCCCAAATGGAATTGGATGTTAAGTGCAAGCTGATGAACTTCATCCCATGATGCCTTTCTTTCCAGGTGGAGGCCCTGCGTTTGAATTCAATGCACATTTAATTAGAACATGTAACTTTTAATTACCTAACTAATTAATTTAATAAGTGAAAATAGACTCAGAGTGATAAATTATTGAGGCGGCAGTGTTCCTGCCGCAATTCACCAGCTCCACAAGCCTCCCTATGACTGACTTCAAGGCTGTGCACAGACAATTTTTTTTTTATTTTAAAACAGGCTGTCCCACAAAAATAGAACACTTTCATATGCTGACAACAGAAACGCACACAAAACATAAGTGGAAAAAAACATCCATAGAGGCGTTGCAGTGCATCTGAAAGAAGTTGGGTGACTAAATAAACTTGTAATGCAACAATAGCATTTTTACAGTTATCTCAAAAAGATAATCAGGAACAGCTGCCTAACTGTTTTAAATTAAAAAAAAAAAAAAAAAAAAAAAAAAAAAAATCGACCTTAAATGAAAAATGAATTATGCATCAACAATGCTTAATATGATCGAAAGATTACATGCAGACGTAGCAGAATAAAAGATGAGAGGAGTAGATTGGGAAATGGTTGCCTTCCTTGTTGTATCTGGGTGGTGGCTGTGAAGCGGAACGTCAATGTGAATTTGGCAAAAGAGAACTTGTCTTTGCTACCGCAGAAAAAAAGTCACCCTGAAATGTGGTTGAAGGAACTTCAGAGGATGCTGCTTGAAGCTTAGGCTCAGCAGATAATTACAGATTTCCTGTCTGAAACCCTTCTTTTTTTTTTTTTTTTCTTCCCCCTGCTGGATAAGATGAACCTATTCTTTGTTTTGTATATAGCTTTTTTTTTTTTTCTAATTAATCACACCTAAAACTTCCACATCAACATCCGGCACATTTCCTCCCTCTGGTAAACATCAATCTCTGATTACGTGTCAGAGAATTAAACATCAAGCAGCAGCAGCATCACTGACATTAGAGCCTATAGTGCTGTTCACAGCATCTTTCAGGTTTGGAGTTAATCACCTCCCAAACACACGCGTCTCTTCTCCCTGACACTTTCATACAGGATTAACAGGCTGGTTGTGTGTGCTTTAATTAATGCAGATTTCTCTGGGTCATATTGTAGCAGCCTGAGATAATTGTGTTGTGGTTATCGCAGGCTTCAGGTGCTTGTCCTTCATCATTGTTTGAAACAACTAGCTCATCAGTTTCACAGAAAATGACTTGGCATTTCCCCCCCACAATATGGCTGTTATAAGAAGACACTTCGGTATATAAATACTTAAATGAAAAGAGTTTGTTTTGTTTTTTAAAGTGCAAATATTATGCTTTTTGGCTTTTTCCCCTTTCCTTTATTGTGCTATATATCTTTTTTTGTGCATGTTATAGGTTTACAAAGTGAAAAAGCCCAAAGTCCACCCCAAAGGGACTTAACCATCTCCAACAGAAAACACTGTTCACAAACTGCTCCAAACAGCTCTATTGTAGTCCAGCCTTTACTTCCGTGACCAACGTGCGTCACTTTGTAACACACGTTATAATGCTCGCCTAGCTGCTAGCGTGGCACGCCCTCATACTCTGCTTCTGACTGGCTAGCAGTCCTTACCTAGCTACTGCGCATGTGCAAGGGCGTGGGAAGGGGGGTGCTGAGGGTGCTGCAGCACCCCCTGCTGGCAGGAGCTGGGTTTTATATTTTTTATTTTTTAAATAATTACTAATTCACTGTCTGACATTATTTATATTTTTGTATATCAATATAATATAATGAGGCAAATAGCAAAAAAGAGTTATGGATAAGTTTGAATATAGCCTACTAAAAATGAACTGTTATAGCTGCTCTAGAGGTCAAAGTGAAAGTGAGTCAAGTGACGTGACTCTCTGAGAAGCGAGCAGGCTGAGGCTAGTTGACTGGAACGTTAGTTGTAGAGAAGAATATGTCACAGAAAAGGATACAAGATTTTTTTTTTCCGGCATAGTAATGCAGCTAAAATTAGCAAGATTTCATCTGTAGATGTTACAGTTGATGTTTACTCGTCCACCGCCGAGGCAAACTCAGCAGCTGAAGAGCCTGAGTCTGAAATAACGTTAGCAAGCAACTCGGCTAACGTTAGCAGCACCATCATAGCATCACCATCATAGCATCTAACGATAACTTTACAGAAGGATTCAAAAAAGCCCTGTCAGCCAAGCAACTTCAGTTATCCTGGAAGGAGGTTTTGGGACAGAAACTTTTCAACGGTCTTTTCAGCTGAGATGAGCATGAATGATGAGCCGTTTGTTGTGTCATTTGTTGTGTTAGAGTGCCATCTACTGGGCACAATTGGTAATTATCCTGAAATACGCGAATATGTTCAGCTTACTTCCTCTTCACGTGTGGAAAAGAACAGATCAGAAATCAGAATCAGAAATACTAATAAAATACTTAATAATCCCAGGGGCAAATTATTTTTTGTTACCACTCAGGTATACAACAACATATACAACAGCTGGAGCAGGAACAGGCAGCATGCAGCTTTCGTGCATGCGCACTTAAAACTCTCACTTAACTCTCGCAGGGACAGATACAGCATGACATGAAGAGGAGAGGAGAGGGAAAAAAAAAGCAACTCTCAGACTATCCTCATAAAGATAAGAACAGTGTGGGAACAGGAAAAAACACCTCAGCACGTAAGCACACAAACAGTACATTTGCACTGCAGCACATAACATAACATAACATAACATAACAACATAAATGTACAGTTGCACATTTAGCGGCGAAGGCGTGGGACTGGGGGTATAGGGTAGGGTGGGGGAGTTTGGCCTGCTGAGAAACGCACAGCCCGGCAGTCCCACTAGTGTCCCAGTCCGCAGAATGTTATAGCGAAAACACAGCACGTTGCCATGGTGACACCCTTGAGCAGTCCAGAACCGATACGACAATCAGCAGGCAGTGGGGAAGACGGGGGAGGAACCAAGAGCGTCTCGCTTGCAGAGCCCCAACAGGGTGACTGTTGGGGCTACATTTTACACGCTGGTTCAGTGTCTCCTGAAACTTTGGTTATTCTGGAAAAAGAACAAGTTGCTTTAAAGATAATTCCGTTCCCTGTGAGGGCAATGCCTGTAAGTATGATTGTTTTCATTGCATATGTTCTGTAACAGAAACCGCTGTAACGTGGTTAGGACACATTTGCTGTGGAGAAGGCACAAGTTAGGCTATTCAGAAATTGTTGGCGAGGTCATTGCAGCCTGATTATTAGCATATATATTTTCAAGACAAACATCTCTGGTGTGGTTTTGACGATTAGAAAAGTAATTTACCTTAGCTATACTGAAACAGGCTAATGACGTAAAGTGCGCTTCTGTGATGTTAGGTTGCGCGCAGTGGAGTCGGAGTGGTGAGTGAACAGTGGAATTTGTGGCTGCCCAGGACTTTTCTAAAACTTCTCACTCTCACCCATACACTAAAATGACGTATTTAGCTGTCAAAATCCGAAACATTTCCTGGGGGGAGAAATCGTCAGACATCCATTATTTTGTTATTCAGCACCCCTGGTCAAAAAATAGGTTCCCGCGCGCCTGCGCATGTGCGACTCCCAACAAAGATGGTACAGAAGTGTGATGTCTCACTCTGTAGCTAAAACAGAGAGCTCAACACACAGGGTGAAAAGAGGAGCTGCAGCAATGTGCAGTACAACAAAAATATGGTAGTTTTTGAAAATTAAACCATGTAAACTAGGGCTTTGACGCCAAACTTCGATATTCGAATATAATTCGAATATTAAAAAAAAATTGATATTCAAGCGAATATTAGGCAGCCCTTAATATTCGAATTTCGAACCTGTTATGGGCATTATTTTTTTGTTAATGTGTTTGCTTGTAAACCTTGTTTTCAATTCAGATTCCGAGGCTTTTTCACGCATTTCAAAATGTAAACGCGTCGCGGCGACGCACGTCGCTCGGCCGCGGCTTGGTAGCGCATTTCCCCCGACTCATTTCCTGGTTCTCTTTCTCCATAAACAACGTAAAATCAAGGAGAGGGTTAACTTCTCCTGCTCCAGATTTCCCAACGTGGTCAGAGAGAACAGAGGAGACACTTTGTTTCTCTCACTAAGAGTATAGAGTCGCTACTCGCTCTGAAGCTACCGGTAATCACCGTCACTCTCTCACAACACACACTCCCCAGACACACACACATACACCCATACACACGCGGCTTGACGCACACACCAGCGCAAAGGTATGTGTCGGTACACGATCCGTTCTGCCTGCACGATCCGTTCTGCACATGCGCAAAATGTTCGTGCATGCGCGGTTGTACGAGGATTTACGACACTGCACGATCTGTTCCACGCTTCCGGTCGACAGCCAAGCTAACGTTAGTTTAGCTAACAGCTAATTCGGCTAACTGCTAGCTGAGACAGCATGTAATAACTTTAAAAGACCCTCAAAATAAAACTTGAAAATAAACGTTGACATATATAACAAACACCTAACATATATAACAGCTGTTACGTCAGTTCTACTTTACTTGTGCTCATTTAAAATACAATCACTCAATACTTGTCTTGAGGGGGGCTGTGAAGCTACATCAGGCACACAGAAAACAGTAGTGCACTACTCTGGCATTAGGCTTATACTGCTTTTCTTGTACTTATTTATTTATACTGTTCTTGCATTTTAACACACTTAATCATAGATCCCATTTTTCATCATTATTATAACTAATGCAGTGCCCATTCCAAACGTGCCTGTTTGGAACAGGCTGATTGCTTGCTGTGTTGCTGCTTGTAGCTGTCTCCTGAACTATTGTACCCCAAAATTACTTACAGAAGGCCCTCAACGCACATTACATGCAACCCCACTGTGCTTCTGACTTTCTGTGCACTTCTACTTCAGTGGAACACTTTGGACTACTACATTTAGCCACGTTAGGAGAACGTGGCAGATTCTACTCACAAAATATCGCAATTATTATTTGTTAAACTATGATATAGACTACGTGTTATGTGACGTGTTTTGCGCCTGCGGGATCATTTGAAAGGCACACATACATACACACAGAGATTCCTCGATTTATAGTTAGATTTACACAGTTACTTATTGTAGTATACTGGACATATTCTTCTTTGCCATATATTGTTGTCATAGTATAATGTACATATTTAACATATTTCTTATTTCTTATAATTGCTCTATGTTTACAGCAACTGTAGTTTATCCCAATTTCCTCTTGAGGGATTAATAGAGTATTTCTGATTCAGATACCAGAGCGATTTGTCCTCTTGTTCACAACTGAATCCTCCAGGTAATAATAAGTAAATCAGAATTATGCAAGTCCTTTAGTATTTGTGCTAAGCAGAAGCAAACATAGAGGGAGATACGTGTGCAGACAGAGCTCGTTGTGTTTGCCTTTGTTCACCCACTATTTATTCCCCCATCATTTAATTATACCTCAGCAAAGCCAAGTGCTACATGCCATCAATCTCAATCAATCAATTAGCCAACTAAACAAGCCATGCTCAGACATTCGTTCACTCTCAATTTCCCCATTGTGCTAATTACACTTAAACATGTCATTCCAAATTAAAATTGAACATTTAAATGGATTAGCATTATCTAACTGAAACATCACTGCTTCGACATTCATGCATTCATGTTGCACTGACAGCTGGCACAGCCCAACAGCAAATGTCTTGTACCTGCTTTGAATTCAGTTTCAAGAGTTTCTTTTTTTTAAAATAAATATAGAGAAAATCACATAATTTGTCATGCTTCAAAAATACTATAGGCAGGTTTTTTTTTTATTTATTTTTTTTAATGGTCCTTGAGGGAAGCATTATATTTCAATGACTGTATGGGTAAGGGAGAAGCTTGTCTGGTTTGTAAGGTTAAACGATTCCCATTAAAGTTTGAATAATGTAATTGACCTTTTTACCTGGGATGGATCACTTAAAGTAATGGGAAATGGTGTCACCGACAGAATTATGATGACAGAATTGATTATGGTAATGAACTAGGTATTTTTCCTCGAAATGCCTATCAATTTGTCAAATCACTAACATCCACGTGTTCAGCTGGAAATCCTAACAGGGGCCCCCGAGCCTGTCGCTGTCAGTCATTTAAAAGGTTTCCCACCTCTATCTGTACCACAGTGCTTGTGTCAGTCACTGATGGGAGCTCAGATTGCTGCTGCTGCTGCTGCTGCTGCTGCACATCTATGTAGGTACAGTATTTTTTGCCTCCAATCGAGATCTTTCGTCTTTGGGAGTTTGACAAGTATCAGCAGCTCAGGATAGAGTGAATAGGTCCAATCCAGCTAATGTATTCAGCACGTGTAAACAGGGGGTGGGGTGGGGGGTGTGAATTTGACAAGAACAAGTTAATGAATTCTGCCGCCTTCGTGTCCGTGCTGGACGGGACTACAAAGTGAAACCACGTTTTTTTTTTTTTTTTTTTGATCAAGTCACAACAGCACAGCACTTTAAACATTGATATCTTTTTTATTAAGACAAGTACTCTTCTGATTTTTTTTTTGTTTTCTTTTGTAAAAATGTTGGTGTGAACCAATACAAAATATGCATGGTCAAATGAGAAACATCCTCTTCACTACACAAAAGAAAGAAGAAAAAAAAAGTCAACTGGGTAACAAGAGAAATTTAAAATGAAACAACAAAAACAACCAACCCCCGCCCCCCCTCCCTCCCTCCCTCCTCTCCCTCCCCAGGCTTCAAACATAAGTTCCATCCAAATATCCAAGACGTGTTACAGATCATTCATAAAACTTTATGTCACAGTAAATACATCATCTTTTCATCTATGAAAATGTATGCATGGATTGACTGAATGCTTGATTGACTGTCTGTGGTCACATCCTATAATTACTAAATAACCGATACTGTATGAGCAAAGTGTTAAGGAGGTGAAAGAAGTTTCATGAACGTCATCGTGAATTTGTTGACACTGACTGTACATCATTTTTGTCTGCTTAACAAATCTAGTTTTCTTTCTTTGTGAACTAGGTCTATGCAAAATAATATTTAACGTTTACTGTAACAGTGCACCATATTAAGAACACATAAACATGTACAAATGAGAAAAGAAACATGTACATCTTGGTGGTTTCCTCACTGTTTGAATAGCTGTGGTACTACAGTATATACTTGGGGCCTTTAATTTGCATTCTACCTGAGATGCAAAAAAACACAACTATTAACACTCATGAACCTGAGAGAGTGAAAACAAACATACTTAATATCAAATATTTAAAACAAATGAACACAATGGGATTAGAACGATGCTTCCGACAATCTGTTTACGTTCCTCGATTTTAGTCATTTTTTTTTTTTATAACCACTGAAGATAAATATCAAACCTCAAAATAAAACAATTCATGCACATAGCCTAACTGTTTCCATGACACCACAACTCTAAAATAGTGGAGAAAAAAAAAAAAAGTACTTTTATTGGAGCTCATTATAGCTTCTAGTACTTTATTCCTCTCTGATATTACTAGCGAGCCTTGTCCTTGAAGATATCCAAATAAATAACAAACGGAGTGAAGCGGAGAAAATAATTATGGCCAAATTGAAATTGTTTTGCGATCACAAATTAAGACAATAAATACTACATCCTGGCATACGACATTCTAGTCAGTGGAAGCTGCCAAACCACCCTGATAAACAAAGAAATACTGTTTTTTTTTTGTTTTTTTTTGTTTTTTTACTCATTTCATCTTTTTTTTTTTTTACGCTCCAGGTCGTAATCCTGATGCAAGTCTATGGTGCGTGAATACAGACAACCTGGATGAGTGTTGGCCCTGTAAGTTAGAAAGGACAGAAATATACAATATAGACTGTAAGAGTGTACGTGAGGATACTGTACGATACTAACCATATGCCTCAAAATCAAAGAAGGCACTAAATTAAGTCCTTCAGTCTTCTCCTATATAATAAGTATCAAGAGGTGGGTTTAAGGCAGTGGTTATCCTTTTTTCATATTACATTTACATATATATTTTTTTTGTCTTATTCAGGCAATGCAATGAAATCACTCACTAATTACCAAACAGGTTTTTACTCTTCTAACTGTGACTCAGAGGCATAAAGCATGCATGGTGTGCACACTACGTCTCTGTCTGCGGGCGCAGGATCTTCTGATTTGTGATAGTAGGGGGGGAAAAAAACTATTTGGAAAAGTAGACGGCTGCTGTGTGAAGGTTTGAGGCTGCAGGATGACAGTAAGAAAATTATCTTTGCCAAACCAAGTCTAAAGCTCTATGCAAATCTTTGATAACTTGTGAGGCCAAGAGTCCTTACAAGTTATCAAAGACAGCCCAAAGGTAAAATGTCTTTACAAGACAGCAAGGAAATACTGTATAAGTAATTCATGTTTGCAGTGATTGAATGTCTTTTATACTTGATTATGGGCAAGGGCGAGAAAGTATGTGTAGCAAGGATTTCTAAGGCCAGGAAAACCACCTGCTACCCGTATTCACGTGTACGTACTGTAGTTTGACGACTTATTAATCACTGAAAAGAAACTTTGCTATTGAAAGTATTACAATATGTCTTCCCTTTAACAATCAAATAAAAATATAAAACCTTGAAAAATAAAATAAACCAAGGCTCTGGAAACATTTCCAGTTAAATGGTCAATGTACGAATTATCAGATGAAAAAATCAATTATTTAAAGAGGAGCACTCTGCACAGTGGACTTTCAGCCTTTGCTGTACAAGTAATATTCACTGTATATACTATGCACACACTCACTAGTTATTATATTTGGTCCAGGGTCGACCGTGTGGGTGGTATGAAAATGTAAAGAATTTGTACGTTTTAAACCAAAAGCACACACAGCAGGCTGTATCAATATCCAACAAATTATACATTTTATTAAGATTTTAAGATCAATGCAGCAGGAAGAGTTGCTCTTTTAGGTATGTCCCATTTGCTCAAAGTAAAGTCTGACCCTAAAACCCACATAATGTCTACCAACAGATAGTCTTTTGGCTCTGTACTTGTTAGACATTTTCAGCCATGTTTTTGGTCCAACCATGAAAAGGATGAAAAGAAAAATAATTCTGACAAAAATAGCTACGACTCTGGAAGCAGGCGATGTTTTTTAAAGGAGTAGTTCGACATTTTGGGAAATTCACTTATTTGCTTTCTCTAGAGTTAAATTAGAAGATTGAGGAAAAGATCTTCTCCTCGCTCACATTTCCTAAAATGTCGAACTCTTCCTTTTTTAAGATTGTATTTCAGAACCGTTTAGCGAATGACAACAACGAAAAACAAAAGAAAGCAGATGACGGTAAATGTTATCCTGTATTTACTGCTGTCCTATTAATCGGCAGAAAAAAAACAACCTGATACAGAGTTTGAAAAAAAAATAATTCAGATTTTCTCTGTAGAACTTTAACTCTATATCACGGCACATACTGTAAGACAGCTGTTAGGATGTCGGACTGGACTCCACAATACCCCTAAAGAAATACTAAACTGACCTCACATCTACTAATCGTCAGGTTTTGTTGAAACCAGCGAGGGACCGTTGTACTTTTTCAGTTTGATGTGAAATGGTACTTCACAGCACTCCTACTTCACTTTCAGGAACAAATACATTCTATGATGAGCATGATTACTCACAGCTGTTTACATTAGTAATCAAAAAGAATTCAATTTCAATTCAAAAGAAAGGGGGGTGAGCGAAGTCTGCGCTGAAAATATGTCGGAAACAATCTATGATGAATTTGAAGGGGCCGTTGGACTTTGACCCAGCAGGGGGAAATGTGTTGACACTGTGTTCCAGTTACTGAACTCTGGAGATTACTCAACAACAACAAAAGAGAAAGCGTGTATGAGCTGGCTCCTCAGATCTGGGTACATGAGCTAAAAGCTACCTGCAGCACACATAGACAAACACAAGGCCCATGTAATCCCCGAAAGCCAAATGCAACAAAGGATCAGGTGGAGTACATTGAAGAAAAAAACAAAATCAAATCCAACAAGCATGTGAAGGGGGGAGAAAAACGTCAAAATCAAGAAAAGAAATAGAACAAGGCACAAAATTGTCTGTAAAATAATTGAACTGTACAGAATAGGCCCCCGGCAGTCCAGAAAGGGTCGGATAGGAGACTCAGCAACACCGCTTCCTACCACTTGGCCATGCCAGTCCTACTTTCAACTTTCTTCTCTTCCTCTTTAAATCTCGCCCTCCCTGCCCCCAAGCCTTCTCGTAACCAATCAGAGTTAGACATAATGCTCCTTCAGCACCACCTCCATCAGCATCCCCACCCGTCTCTCCTGGCCTGTCCAGTTTAGATATAGTACTCCTTCTTCTCGTCTGTGTTGTTGTGTCCGCCCTCCGCATTGATGATGGCCGTGTCTGCATCGGCTGCGTCGTCCGCCCCTTTGGCTTCGTGTGTGAAGTAAGTTCCTGCAAAAGTACAGACAAATAAGCCCCACACACCTCCTCCACCTCTTGCGCACTCCAATCCTATTGCGCTCCACTTGCAACAATAAAAAGCACTCAAACTCAAAGATGTGTTCATGATCAAGTATGATTGCACTGCGGATGCCTTACCTTTGTGTCTGGCAAAGTATCGACCAAGCACAATGAGTGCACAGAGGATGGCAAACATCACCACGGCAACCACACCTCCAATGACAGCGTGGTCAATTTTCTGCGGTGCCCCCTCGCTGGCTCTGGAGTCTAAAAAAACGGGGACAATAACCGTAAATAATTTTATGATCAGTAAACCGTCTCAGCCGGTCACTAATACCTTCACACAGACGTGGACCACACTGGAAGCTGAGGCCATTAAGTCATTAGGCTGCCAAAATAAACAAAATTGTTTTTATTTTAAATTTTTTACCAAAAGCATTTAAGCATGACCTAACCAAAGAGGAAACGCTTGAATAGGCTTTTGAAAAAAAATGCCAGCTTATGTTGTTTACCAATAAAAAAGTTAGGTTATACCACAGCACAAAGTTGGTCCTTGGAGATGGCAAATGATTCAGAATTTGTAACTAAACATTCCACAAATAGGCTATTAAACCATTTAGTTCCTTCATACTGACAAATCATGCAAACCACTGCCAATAGTTCAGCTTGATGATACCCAGAATGAGGCTTTTTACTAACTGAAATGTTTAATTTGTTGAACTGTAACGTGAACTAATAAAACCTAAAGATTCTAAATGGGTGCCAGTTTATTTCTGTCGCAGCCCAAGAAAGAGGTCGGAGAGGCACTGGAGTATAACGTGTGTGATGCCTCGCATCATGACATGGACCCAACTAATCGATGATGAAATTCATTGGCAAGTATTTTTATAATTCATTTTAATTGATTTATTTCCTCAGGCAAGAAAGTAAAATATTTCTCTAATAAAACAAAAAAAAGCATTACTTTAACATGTTTAAAATGAAGTCTCTTTAAGTCATAAATCATACATTTGTGATGTTCTACTGTCGAAGCAGGCTCGTTTTCAGTTCTTCATATAGCTGAAATGGCTGCTCGAGCCCCTTGAGTGAGCAATGTTGAAAAATGTTTTAAGACAGTTATTTCACCATGAAACAGTAGACACTGTCTGCAATTTCATCGCGAGTTCACACACTGTAAAATACATTGTGATTTAAGAGGCCATTTCTGGAAGTTATAGAGCTCAATCATCAGAAATAGACACAAGTCTGGAGATAAATTGGCGCCCGGAGTCCCCATGCAGAGAAATACGTGGCTGCCTCAGGTGTCACAGAGTATCACTGTCTAGCATTTAGCCAGATTTATCTGTGCACCACAGTAGAACAAGGCAAAATCTGAAGCTTTTAAATTTCCAGTCTCAGAATAGTTCAGAGGCATTTATCAATAGTCTATATCTGTGCACATTTGGACTGATGGAGGACTGGCAGGCGAGGGAATGGCTGCACTGTTCTTTGCTGCATGAGAGAGCAGCTCAATTTTCCATCACTCTCACTAGTCATGCTCTGAACTTGAATGATTTTGATAAAAAACGAGCGGAGAGCGCAGAATTTCTCAACATTGTGAGGGCATTATAAGTCGAGTCGAGGGTTCTAAGACAAGTGACATGTTCACATCTCAACCTAAAAAAACCAACAACACTTTGTTCAATTCAGCACGAGGACGTCTTGGAAGGGGATGTGCATTTGAACTAATTAATGAGAAAAGTTGTGTTTCAGTTGAGCGCCCACTTAAAAATGGACTGGCCTTCATGGAGCGCGGCGTTGCTGTGCGTCGGTGTATGTGAAGGGATGTGCAAGGTGCCGTTTGTTTACTGTATTGGCGATGTCAGATAACACAGCTCGTTCCCCCCGCGGAGAGGGAACGGCCCATTCTCCATGTTAATGAACATTCACCACTAAATGGACTGTACACAGTCCTGTCTCCTCCCTCAACCCCACACCTTCCTGCCCTCACCTTGCTCCCCGCTGTCTTCTGTTTGACACATCCGCAGGGAAACATGCAGGGTCTCGGCCGCCTCTGCACATCGAGGGAGAGTTTTATTTAACAGGTAGAAAAATTCGCCCAGGTTAAGCACCGAGACTATCACAAAAATGTCAAACTGAAAAACCCATAACACCTACAGTATCAACAGTTATGGTTGGTTGCATATCATGTTGCCTGCATTAAGTACACTACTGAACACTGGTTTTCTGTTTGTCAGTTCTGTATTTATTACAAGGGAGGGCCACAAAAACACGATCTCAACTTCAATATAAATATCGCTGTTGTGCTCATTTTCATTCATTTTGCGTTGGTGCTGCAGAGATTATTAAACGTTACATAATGCAATACAATACAGAGGTCTAAAGCGCACTGTAAGCTGATTTAAAATGTAAAGGTCACTATCATGAGGTGAACTACTGTGATAAAAGTTTTATAACATTCCGTGGCTGAAAAAGATTTTCATAAGTCTGAAAATGTGATTAAAGTTATGTCAGATTTACAATTTGTTTTATCAAAGTCTACGTTACCAACTGGTTGTACGTAGTTTGGTAGATGGAGATTTTTACCAGGCAGGCAGGGTCTAACAAAAATATGTAACTGGTTCTATTATGGGAAATGTAGGATCCAGTGTTTTTGGAGGTTAACCTTTTAAGGACTAAAAGTCATGATATTTCAGTGTCTGCTGCATCATTTTCACCTTTTGTTTTTCTTTATCTAATGACTAATTTAGTTTTTTTTTTTTTTTTTTTCATGCCAAACATCTGGCCAATCCCACATGGGATAACAAGACATTGCTATTTTACTAAGCTTAGGCTACATCTTCTGGTAATACACAAAAAAAACAAAGAGCAAAAAATGACCACGTTATAAAGTACTTATTCTATATTCTTTCAAATAACACGTCAAATCAAAGAATGAATGAAAGCTACTGCTACCTACTTTCTGTACAGTTTATTCAGTTTTTTTTCTTCTCATCTCCCAGGCTTTCTCCAAGTAACTAGCTGATCTAAATGTTTCATCCAATCAATGAATGTTTTTAACTTAATAAACGCTGAAGAAGGCCACGAGATGTTTACCTTGCAAGGCAGCCGGATTCTCGATACTACAAGATCACACAACCGATCACGTATTACACAAGCGTCTTCAAGTAATATGCGTCTTAACTACCAGCTCACTGAACCAATCGGCGTCCAGTAAAGGAGCTACTAGCAGCTACGGGCGTGGTTTAGGTGTGTGCGACGGCCGCGACTGTTCGTTTAAAACGACAATGGCGGACGTGATAGACAGATGGTTCATTCAATCACCTGCCAGGTATTTTTGTGCCTGCTCTTTCCCAAACAGTTTCCAATGACAGCTTGGTTCGGTGCAACAAACCATCTGGCGCGTCGGGTTAATGGGATGTGGCTAAAGCTTGTTTAGTCCAAAACCAAATGGGCTGCATTTTATATGGTGCATGCTTTCAAAGTGCTGTAGAATTCAAACACATTGACCATGGGGACCAATTGCGTTTCAACGTCTTGAACAGGGGGAGCAGACGATCGAACCCCAAACCCTAACCTAACCATATTGGGTGATCCACCCCTAAATCGGTCACCTGTGAGTCCTCCAACGTCATGCATCATGAAGTGCAGGACTATCCTTTTTATGTTGCTGTGAGATATTATTTTGCTCCCAAGGTGGACCAAATAACGGGAACATCCTACAATATTATCACAACAACAACAGCACAAACTTCATGTTAAGTTGAATCGACACTTCCATGGGCTGTTTGTTCTGGTCTGGCGTTTTTTGTAGCAGGTGTTCATGTTATTTTGTCCACTTACTGCATTTGGGTAACAAAGTGAAAAGGGAGGTTTAGGGCTACTGTAGTCTTGCATTGCCAGACCTTCCTCCACAGTGCTGCAGAGGAGGGTCTGGCTAGTCCACACAGCATTCGGGGATGGGAGAAAAACGTGTTCTGATTTATTGGCATTTCTTTAACCCAATCGCAATTTTCTTGGTGCCATACGGCGCAACGGCGCTTTTGCAAAATGGACTCGGGAAGGAACTTGTTTTGGTGGAACATGTGTACGTTCAAAAGTTGTTTTAGTCATGCAACAGAAAACTCAGATTGGACAGATAGTCTAGCTAGCTGTCTGGATTTACCCTGCAGAGATCTGAGGAGCTGACCTCAACAAGAACTGATTTTCTTCATTACTATCATTCCTCCCTCTTCCTGTGTAGATTAGTTTGTCATTCAGTGCTCTAACACACCCAGGATCAAGAGTGTGAGTCCCTTCAGGCCGTCCATTTTCAATATAATGCATAGTTAATACAACACTATGCGTAGAAGAGAAACCTCCAAATGACAGACAGTGTTATTACAGCAGCCTTTGTGGCCTCACACTTGAAATGAGTAGAATTTGATTATGTCTGTAATGTGGCTGGTGTCCATACCGCCGGCACAGCTCTACTCATGGCTCCATGGGGGAGTGCTGACATGCCAACACCGGCTTCCTGACAGGATGTGCACAGCCGTTGGGATTTATGGGGGAATAAAGAGGATTTGCAACTGATGCCTGTGTCTGCGCGGTGGTGAAATCTGCTCCGCTGAACTCGCAGTACCACATGTTTTACAGTCACCTTTCCCGTCTCTGTATTGGAATGACTAATTGCCGTGCTGGTCAGCAACAGAGCATCTAATAAGACTATCTGTCAGCTGGAGATCAGAGCTGCGAGCTTGTCACCAGGGTGATAACATGGAACATAATTTTAGTTTTCCCGTCTTTTTTTTCTTCTTTTAATACTTTTCTGCTCACATAACGAGGCATGTCACACACACATGTGCTAACTCACACACACACACACACACACACACACACAAACGCATTACAATTTATAGATGTAATTACATTGATATAATGGAAACAATGACTCTCTTGCGTTGGAAGAGCAAAGCTGTCAATTGCACTGAATAGACTCTGACAGTAACCTTTTCCAGGACAGTGGCAGGACAATCGGGCATTGCTGCAGAATCAACTTGAGCACCGTCAATAGCCATTTTGCAGCATTAAACTGCTATGGTCCGTGGCTTTTGTATTTGTTGCTGTTTGAAAAGGAAATGAACGTAATGAGATGAGCTTACATGGGCAATCTCCCCCAAATCATTATTCGTGTTGCTGTTGTAGCAGACCATCAACAGAGCACAATATTGTCCTCAGTTGAATTCCAATGCCAGTGCTCGCTCGCTAAATAGATTCTCTCAGTCCTTTGTAATAACCCAAAGAGCGTTTTGAAGATGTGCAAATACAGCCGTGACATTTAACGGCGTTGCTGAAATACAAGTGAAGGTCCAACTACAACTAATAAAATGGCAATTGGATGGAAATTGTGACAGCGAACTTGAACTCCCTGGTGACGGGTAATTGTATTTTTTGATACTGGCAAACTTCTCGGGACAAAAGACGGTAGCACCCATCTCCACTTCATACTTTTCCTTCAACGTGTTTTCCCCGCAGTGGAGCTCAAGGCTAAGAAAAAGGTTGCCAAAATAATAAAAAAAAATCCCTGCTCTCTCCGCAAAGTTGCTCGCAGTAACGTGCACATAACATTCAATCATCAAATCCAAAAAGCAGAGTTCTCAAAATGATTTACTATACCGCTTCATGAAAAAAACAATAATACTGCAGTGAAACACTCTTTTAACTTCAGGGTGGTCTGGCATTGCTAACCTATTCCCTGGAGACCAATTAAAATGGACCATTGCAATATTTTCTTTCTTTAATAACTGTTTAAAAGAAAAGAGAGGAAAACCTCAGGTCAGGAAAAAACTTTTCAACTGGGAATCCGAGTAAACAAATGTGAGAGGGGAAAAAAAAAAAAAGTCATTAGCATTTCTAAATGATTCTTTAATTTTTCCAATGAAATTCTTCAAATAGAAATGATACATGTGAGAGTTAGAACAACGCTGGTAAATATTGAATGGCTAGTTAAATACTGAATCCACTCATAACGGTCTTTGTTGAAGTCAGTAGCGTACGTGGAGTTGAAGCTTGAATCCCAAGACTTAACAGCAGTGGAAACCTGCCAGCACCTTACATGTACAGTACCAGTGCTGAGGGAGGACAGAGCAAACATGTATGAAAACCTGCCAGAAATGGATTCCTAATATACCATCTGGTGCAAAATCACACGATTTACTCATTTTAAGAAAAAAATCCATGTTTGTCAGAACAAAGAAAAGGGATTAACCCTGAAGTGATATATGTATTCTGTGCACCGCATGTTTGAGTCATAAGGATCTACAAATCCCTGACGGCATAGCCAAGCAAGCAATAAAAACTAATGTTATGGTTCGTAGTATTATCAAGTCTTAAGGGTGCAGTATATAGAGGCCAAACTCCCGTTCATGTGTGGTGTAATGTTTGCTTGCAAAGCTCTTATTGGCAGTTAATTTACAACTTGTACTATCCATAAAGCAGAAGACCTGAGAAAACCCCCCCGTAACTCATCACAACCCAAAGCCTCTGTGATGTTTAGTTTTTATTTTTCCTTTTTAGATTATTCAGCAGAGGTCCTACTGCAGCATGCTAAACAACAATATACCCTGGACTGCAGATCTGCAGAAACATCTTTTTAATCAAGTCTACGACAAAGTCTTTCCTCTGGCTCCTCTCAACAAGCTGGGGGGGGGGTGGGGGGGGTGGGGGGGGCTTACTGAAGGCTTAGCCAGGATATCATGTCCCTGCCTTGGATCATCTCTGAGCATCTGACGAGCTGGAGCATTATCGCCACAGACTCTCTCTATTCCTTTAGAGCTGGGGATTCTGGGTAAATTCTGCCCTGTTCCGCAAAAAGAAATACAGACACCGACAAAGAACATTTTGAACACTCTGCGTCCTTCATACTAAAATTCACGATGTATTTCTCAAACAGCTGCATAGATCTGTGTTTGGTGTATCAAGTATTTAGATCAGTGAGAGAGAAGGTCACGCATAATTGTCAACAAAGACGTCAACTAAAAGCTTTCGCTTTAGTGTAAATACGCAATAAAAGCACATGGAGAGAAACAAGGTCTGATAACGTTCAAACACATGGAAGAAATGTTCCTCTGACAGGATGACTTATCTCTCCCTTGAGGTCTACGCACACGGGCACGCACACACACACACACACACACACACACACACACACACACACACACACACACACATTCTCTGCATCTTTTAAGTCACTGAAAGACATGACAATATGAACTCTTGTGAAACTTTCTGAACATGCAGCAGAGAAGACAAACTACTGTGGGATTCTGTGCTTTAACGTCGCCCACCGCACAAAACCATATCTCGGCCTTGAACTGACGCTTTGGATTGCAAGGCAACAACAAAGCTACTTAACCAGAGAAGCGAAAATCCAGCAAGTGAAATCATAGCATTTTTTTTTTATTATTTATGAACCACAAAACGACAGGCAGGGGTTCTGACAATATTCAGAAACCCTTTTTCATGTGTTTTCCATACCACAGGGAAAATAGTGTGCACCTGCTGCTTATGTTGATTACTGAATGACAGCAACTTGAGATCTTAGTGTATTCATTTAAGCTCATCCCAGTCCTATAGCGCACTGGAAAAATCCTAGGTGGAGCTATCAAATTACAGCACAAAATATGTTACAAGGTGTGATTTAGAAATTCAAAACAGGTATATTATTACACCTGCCAACACTAACAACTATATACTGCATGTGTATTATTACCTTTGTCTTTCAGATGGATTACGGAAATCTAGTGGCCCGATTTCCGTGACACTTTGTGGAAGGGCGTAGCATGGGCCAAGGAAGAGCCCATTACATTTTGGAGTGGATCTGAGTCATGGGGCAGATACACAAATTATTTTTCACGTGCATTAGGAACCAATGGCGTGGCTTGACCTTCCCCCTAGGTGGGGCTACGACTTTATAGGTAGCTCTGTGTGTTTTAGTCATCTACGGTATGCTAAGGTTTGCAGCTGCGACCTGGGCATACCAGAAACTCAGCGATGACGTTCAGATGGTGTGTTTCATTTATTTTTGTGGTTGGTTATTATGGTATATGTATAGTATGATCGTTACACAGCGTCACCCTCAAATAATGCATTATGTAACATAACAACTGCTGGTTCATCTGGTAAATGGGTAGGAGTCACGATGGCGGTAACATGTGGCTGTCTTTGAGTATCTATCTCCTTGCTGTGCAGTGGTTGATGATATGGAGGGCATATTATGTGCTGTGCTTGGTTTTGCCTTGCACTAAAGCTGTTGTGTGTCTACAGACACAGTGAGTAGGGACAGAGCCTGAAGTACTTTAATCATTAGAACTTTACTCCTTTTTGCATTTCTTGGTTGTTCAGTCACCTGCCGGTTTGTGAGTTGTTGAGCCTGTGCTGGTCTGCTAGTAGTAGCTTTGAGGACTTTTGTATCCTGGATTTGTTTTTAATGTCTGTATGTGTCTTTAGCGGTAATAAGACCATGTATTTGATACTTGCATTGCTACTTTTTAACATTATTGCTACCTGACTAAACTTTGACATAAACCAGTCTGATTCACTCAACATCCTCTGATCTTAACTATTAGTCAAAATAATTCATATTATATATGTATTATTAGGAATAAAATCATAAATTAGGGTTATTGGCCATAATTAAAAAATGTGACAACAAAAACGTTAGGGGAAAAAGCACCCAAAAAAGTTAAATTTTCAATTTTGACACAGAAGGACAACAAGTTCATGGTTGACGGTTAGATAACACAAGGGTTAATGTGGACGCAGCCTTTTGAATCTGCACATGCTTTTTGTGTAATCTGTGGGAGTGTGCCTATGTTCCTACAGCCCTATGTTCCTACATTTCTGAGAATTTTTTTTTCACTGAAAATTAGGCCCTATTTTCCCACAGCCCCATGTTCCCACATTTCTAAGATTTTTTTTCAAAATTAGGCCCCATGTTCCCACAGTCCCCACATTTCTAAGATTTTTTTTCCCAAAATTAGGCCGTGTTCCCACATTTCCTTTTTCATAAATTTGTATCAGATTTTATCCCCCTTTCTCCCAATTTGGTAGCCAATTACACCCAACCTATTATCCAGTAGCAATGGACTACAGGTGGAATGTAACCCTAACCCTAACCCTAACATAGGGCCTAATTTTAAGAAACATAACATAGGGCTTCATTTTCATTGAAAAAACATTCTTAGAAATGTGGGAACATAGGGCTGTGGGACCATTGGGCTGTGGGACCATTGGGCTGTGGGACCATAGGGCTGTGGGACCATTGGGCTGTGGGACCATTGGGCTGACCCCATCTGTACATATTTGCCCTTTATGTGAAATCTTTTCAATTTAGAAGTACGTAAATTAATGCACAGCTGAGATGATCAGGCTTCAAGCACTGCACAACCATATTTTGACATAATTCTAATAGTTTTGGGAATATATCCAGACATATTACGCTTGGAGGTTTTTTATATTCTAGAGAATAGGACTTTTGGCCTTGGCGGATAGCGTGGCGTGTCCTTCTAGTTTGTTTATTTTATTGGATCCCCATTAGCTTCTGCTATAGCAGTCGCTAATCTTCCCGAGGTCCACACATTTAAATGGCCAAATAAAACATTTAATGGAACCAAGGTCCAAATAAAAACTAAAATTTAAATACATAAACTGATCCCTGTAACACAGTCATCAATAAGTCAAAAAAATTGTTCAAATGACCACATATAATATAAACAAAATCAAAAAGTGCTCCAAGCTAGAACAGCTTCATGGCTGAAACTAATAGGCCTAATCCAAAAACTACAACCAGATTTAAGTACACAGCAATCCGTAAAAGTCAGATAAGAAGACATCTACATGTATACTAAGTGATTATTTTTTTACTTACATCTGTAATGTGTGAGCAATTGGTAGTTATGATCAGTTAACAAACGCACAAAATTATTCTTTTTTTTTATCAAGAACTCTTCAATCTATATGTGACAATAACTGAAATGTATGCATAAAGATTTACTGATTGGACCTTCAAAATCAGGATACAATAGACCTCAACAGTCCCGCCCACAGCCGACTCCGGAAGTAAAAATCCCATTGATTTTCTCCATAAGGATTTAGAATATCAGTCATAATGTCTAAACCATCCGAGGTAGACTGACCCCGAGCTACGTGGTTGTGAAACGAAGGTTTCTGCTCCTGTAGCAGCTAGAAGTCTGTATGAAATCAACCTTGTTTTAAGAAAAACATGCTTTATCCGCGATTTAATGGAGAAAAACTACACTACCCACAATCCTAAGCGTAACAGCAACGTCTCTGATTGGTCCAACTCGCTGTTACCATAGAAACGTTTACCGTACCCGCGAAACCGCGAACGGCTAGAGCGAGCTTCTACCATTGAAGTCTATGATAGTTTCTGTACACGGTCTTGTACCTTTCCCTTTTTTGTCGTTTTCAAAATGTCTTTTTTGCACCGAATCAAATGTGTTATGTAGCTGGTTGGCTTGGTTCCAGACTTAAAACTATATATGTAAGCAATTTTCAAAACGTCAATGAAACAATTGAATGGGGAAAAACACTTCCGGAGACAGAGCCGAAAAAAAGTGGGCAGTCACTGTTGAGCTCTATAGTAGTACCGTGGCTGCTGATCACAGCAGAAAATCGCAGCTGGTGGTGGAGGTGGCTGTGCACATTCACACTTGTGTTATAATGACTGAGTAAGAAATCGTGCTGTATACTTTCTTATTGAGGGAAATGCTATACTGTGCTGTTATGCTGATTAAGGTATTGCAAAGCAATCTGCCGTAAGCCAGCTTACCATTGCCTATGTGACAGGGCATTTAGAAGAGTAGTGAACTGCAAGAAAGCTCAATTACATCTCCCCAGCATGTACTGCATAAATCACCGTAAATCCTCTTTCAAGCCTGTCTTTCGAAAATTACTGGAATGTTACAGCAGAAAACACGGAGAGGGCTTCATCTGTGTAACTCAGAGGAGAGGAGCTTAGGGGAAAAGATGCAGAGTAATGCACACTTCCGCAAAAAAGCCACTTCCTGTTTGCCTGAGCCACACTTAGAGAGAGTCAGAGAGCTAAAATGAGGCTGTAACCATGCAGCATGATCACCGGCATACTGCTGATAACTTTATTTGAGAGAGAGAAAGGGGGGAAAAACAGTGGCTTGGATAGGAGTTTCAAACATGAGGTAATTTAAAACATGCACTGGAGAAAAGTTCTGTCACAGTGACCAAAGCAACAACAAACAACCCATGAGACCTCACAAATATGAACACAGGCAGTGCCATTTATTTGACCATTGACCCTATTTTCTTTTAAATAAATTAATACATAATGCACAAACACATTATTGAAAAGTATTTTATTTGATCAAATTTTGATTTGTATTAATGAATAATATCTAAAAGCTACCACATTAGAATAGTGGAACTTTTGATGCAGTCTCACACTGAGTTTCAAACTTATTATGTGTGTATTGCCAATCCACATTTTTAAGACTGTATGAAATGCAGAGTGGCCATGACAAAAGGGCCAAAGTTGCCGTATCTCTAAAGCAGCTATTGATAAACCGATCTATTCTTTAAGGATAGTTTTTGTATCGAAATGTCACATTCTGGCATATCCAAATGTCAACTCCCAAGGTTGCCTCGCCATCTGTCTAGCCTTAGCGGTGCTTTAGAAATAATAGTGAATATTTTTTTCTTTCTTTTTTTTTTTTTTAATGGTTAATATTAAAATATTTTTTTGCAACAGAGCTTAATCAAAGTATAAAATAGATGCCAAAAGGTTGCTCTGCTATAAACACCCAAAATGAACTGCCTTTAATTCATTTCATATTTCTTTGAGAAAACGGTTATTGATGTTTTTTGGCCTCGCAAAGACGAGATGTGACTGGCATTTGTAGGGGAGATGTAAAGGGCATTATAATTTGATGGATGGGCCGGTTGAGATGTAGCTGCAGATGCTCATGAGATAGCAGAACAGCAAAGCAGAGTGTCTACGTTTTCTCAGATCAAACATGTGACTGCAAAGGGCTATGACGTCTCTGACAGCCGTGCGCTGCCTGTCCTTAGTGTCACCTATCAGCAGCGCTATCTGATTAAAACTGGCCATCCACAGTCTCCCTTAGCCTTAGGTACTGGCCCTCATTCTTTTTTACTTGATCACGCGTGCATGCAAGCTCACACACACACACACACACACACACACACACACACACACACACACACACACACACACGATTGCTGAGAGGGACAGTAGTGGGGGCATACAGTACCTTGCGTGTTGACGGGGTTGGTGGTGGGTGTGGGGATAGTAGTGGGAGCATCTAGATGAAAAGAGTAAAAAAAAAAAAAGAACATGTATAAGAAATAAAGGAAGTCAAGAGTAAAGAAATAGACAAAAGTCATTATAAATAGATGAAGAGCTGTGCTATAAAAAATCATAACATAGCTTCTGGGGTGAGTTAATTTTTTAGGGACTAAAGCAGGATTTATGGTTCGGCGGAGACTTCACGCAGAGATTTTGCCGTAGCCTACCTAAGTGGCCTGAAGTTTACTTGTCTGTTGGTGTGTGCGTCCATCTCTTTAAGAGAATAGCAGGGCCGGCGTGTGTGTGCATGTGGAGTGTGTGGTAGAACGAGTGAGAGAGTGACAGCGATTAGCTTCGGAGCGAGTACCGTCTCTAGAGGCGTAGTGAGAGAAACAAAGTGTCTCCCCTGTGCTTTCTGACCACGGTGGGAAATCTGTAACAGGAAAAGTTAACCCACTCCTTGATTTCATGTTGTTTATGGAACCCTGAAATGAGTAGGGGGATGCCAGGGCCAAGCCATGTGCATCGCCGTGACATGTAGTTACATTTTGTGAGAGGTGCACGTCAGGCTACGGCGTAGGGTCCGCATCTCCACATACCTACGTACGTAGCCACGGCACCAATGTAACGCAGAAGCATGAATTGGCCTTAAGAGCCCGTGATACCACAGCATTGCATTTAGCTTAATGCTAACATTAGCATGCTAACAATGTCAATGCTAACATGCTGTTGTTTAGTAGGTATAATTTTTATCATTGTCACCATGTTAGCTTAGCGTGTTAGCATGCTAACATTTGCACTTGAGCACTAAACGCAAAGTGCAGCTAAGGCTGAAGGGAATGCCATTAATTTTGAGGCAAACAAAGGTTTGTGCCAATCCATTCAAAAGTTGCCCACTTAACACCAGGAATGTCAACGTCTAGGTGGTGCTAGAGCAAAAGCTGGGGGATCCCCGAAATCATTAGCCTATATCCTCTGGGAACCATTCATCAAAGTGGTGGACCGACCTACAGACCAACCTACAGACCGTCATTGCCATCCACAGAGCCGTGCCTGCTAGCCTTATAGCTATTTCACTGGGCTGGGGTTGTATTATATTAAATTATGTTAAGCTATTGTATTTCTGTTTTTGATACATTTTCTAATTAACTATGAATAATAATTCCTGGCAATCATGGAAAGGTATTGATATTTTCCACAGTCTCTCGCAATAATTAAGTCAAACTGCAAATTAAACCACTCTGGTGGTCTCCCGCTGCAGCACAGCAGAGCCCCGAGCAGCATCCTTCGCCCCACACTGTACTGATTAGGCCTGTCACTAACCTCCAAACAAAATAATCAGAAAGATAAAATGGAGGGCAATTCAGGTATGCTACGGTACTAAGGAGGGCTGAAAGCTTCCTCATCAGGGGAATATATGCCTGGTGCAGGGGAAAGATAGCACGACCCCTTGCTGTGGGAGAGTCGCAGCAGGGGAAATTGGCTGGCTGTCTCCATGCCTTTACTGTCTGCACTCCATCAAAAAACAGCAGCGGGAGACCACATACTCCCAAACTAATGATAAAACATCAAGGACAGCATAATGTTGCCGCCGGGGATGGAGTGTATGGCGGAGGTGGTGTTGATGGTGGTAGGGGGGTATCGGGGTATCAGGGAGAGATTCTCTTCTGACAGTATTTGAAGAGGGGGGTGGCCAAGATTTCTTTCCCTGTGACCGAAGGCAGTCTGATAGCTGAAATGTCAGTGTCTGGAAGAGGGAAATTGGCCATTCAGGGAAGAGGGTCTTCACAAAGGCTGGGATAGGATGTGGCACATATAATATCCAGGCGAACAAGAATTCTCCATGGGCAATTTCCAGGCTGGATGACTCTGGGCTCAGCATTATGGGGGCTGAAATATGAATGTATTTTGGAGAGGCCATATTTTCAGGGAGCATTTGTATCAGTGAGGAATTTGATATGAGAAAATTGAACCATAAAGTGAAACAATGTAGGAGAAATTGTTTACCCGTGCCTGCTTAAACCTGCCTGCCAACACAACAGCAGGGACGAGATTTAGCTTTTCTTTTGTTTGTCTGTTTTCACTTGCTTAAAAGTTACGATTACATGAAGTCTCATAGAGGTTTTCTTTGAAAACAAGGGGCAAATATCGGTAAAAGAGGTTGTTGTAGAGTAGCTAATCAAATTGATATTATGAAAAACTAATGTACAAGCTGACGTGTTGAAAGTTGTTCATCACTATGTTGCACGTTTGATGAAATCAGTGTGAATCACAAGGACAGTTTCACAACAGACATTCATAAGAACATGGAGACCCATGAGCCCTGTCTACTCATGCTGTGTCAAAACCCAGATGAAGCCCGAATTTCCAGTGGCTTGTGAATCTTTGACTTCTTGTCCATGGAAGAATTATAGTTCAAAAGTGTGGGCTAAATCGTGGTGGTAATAGCAGCATTGTTCACCTGCCAACAGGCAGTTTGTGTGACTTATATCACCAGGTCACCTGTGAGAGAGACAGGCCTCTCTCTGGTCAGCTCTCTCCCACACCACACACCAGCCAGGGGGCACAATTCACAGCAGACACACCCACGTGGAGAACAGAATGACAAGCCTCTTTCTTAGCCTTTCGACCAGCCACATACAATACACGCACCACAATAGGACTTGATTTGATGGGGATTTACATCGGCCTCACACCTGTCCGGGCTGTCACACAGTGAAAAGTCATTAGTCTTTTTTTGAAATAGGAAGAGCCCGAAGAACTAGCAGCAGTAGAGGGTGGCAGCAGTATGAAAGAGAATTGATGGAAAATTCAGCTTGGCTCTATCAATATTTCTTACAAGCAAATATTTATCAAGAACAAAACAACTCATTAAAATAAAGCTATTTGTTGCATGCAGTGGGTTAGACAAAATTAGTTTTTTTTTGACAGGTGTGTGATGCTTTAACAGGAGCAAGAGCTCATAAATAAAAAAAATAAAAGAAACAGTAAAAAATGCCAGATAAAAGAAGAAACTGGTAATTTTGTTAGAAAAATGTGAAGTTAGTGAGCGGGATAACAGTGGTGGACAGATTGAAGTCCTGCTTTGCTATTGAGAAGTTAAACCAAAATAGCCCAAGTTCCTCATGCTAAGACCAATATGCTGCAGAAACACACACTAATGTAACCACTGTAGAAAGCATGATTAGTCTGGGCCAACAAACTCTCACATGGACCACAACATGATTTTGCCTGGCATTAAATCCTCCAGAAAAGAGGCGAGGGAGTCTCAGACATAATTATACGCGTTTATTAGCACCTTTGACCAATCTCCTGTGTCTCATTATAGCGAGCTGGAGTCATAGCGCCTCCAACGCTTGTACACCAGAGAAACTGTGTTTAATGGAAATTGGTAAAATATGTGGATAGGAAGTTACTAATTGAAGACGTCAAAGCCAAAGGCACAAATTCTAATAGCAAATATACTCTAGGTAGAAAGGATAGTTGTCTTTTATTCTGGACCAGAGAACATTTGCCTCCCATTGCTTTTCATTCATTCATGCACGTGTTAGGGGTGCAGCATGGAGCTGCTGTATTTTACAGCATTACACACATCATTCATGAGCTCTTAAATGCCCACAGGCACTTCAGCGAAAACTATAAGAATATTATATTATAACTTTAAAGATCTGTGTTTGAGAATAACATAACGTTCATCAAAAAAAACAACAAAAAAAAAACACGATCTGAAAGAAAGCACGGTAAATCTGTTTCAAGGGAATTTTTGCACAACAATTAGGAATTTAGTTGTGATAGCTTGAATAAGTCTGCCTTGGGTAAGCCATTTTCCGGCATACGCTGTCCCTTTTTGTTTGGAAGTGATCATTATGGCCCATTGGGAACAAGCAGGTGTCATCATCTGCCTGGCAGAGCACAATGATGAATAACCATGGGGCGGCAGAGTTGTGAGAGTCACAGGGAAAGCTATGTCACAGCGACAAAGTCACACATGTCAGATGTATGCCTGTGTAAAAATATGTCCGTTACTTTAACTGCATGACTAAAAACTGGACTACCAGTGTTCTCTGAATGCTTTGAACCTGACAGATTTGGATTAGTGAGGTCCTTGTGTTTATAAAACATTCATAAACCCTACATGGGTAGTTCATGTAGACAAGTTTCCAGGTGTAGAAATTCAGTTCCAGGTTTATTCTTACATAAAACTGCATTAGTCCTGCACCCACAGCACTCCCTATTTTCCTTCTTTAATTTCTCTTGCCTCTGACAGGTTTTCAGATACCTCTGCCCAAGACCTTATCCCTCCATTAAAATCCTATTCACTGCTTGCCCCACAATTGATGGAATGGCGTTGACGTTTAAACTATTACGAATGCATTTATTTCCACAAATTTTTCAGTTACTGCCATAAACATTTGCCAGCCAGACAAAAAAAAAAACCAATGTTAAATTGCTGTTTTTTTTCCACGAACAGTTCATGGCTGTCAACACGAACTAAACAAGCAGACTGAGTATAATCAAAACAACATCGCTATTCTGAAACCTGCAGTTCCTCACAATTCACAATATTCACAGCTTTGCTGTTATTATTTATAGTCTATGCTTTTAGCATAGTCTGGATAAACAGCAGTACATTGCCAGGATAAGCCTAACAAGAGAGGGCTTTGCCCTTCCCCTGCTGCTATCTGTGTGTCAAAATCTCTTCGCCAAGGGAAACCACAAGAACAACCCCCGATTC